>NC_081200.1:36425299-36550299 GCF_902713425.1 Acipenser ruthenus | reverse complement strand
ATATGTCCAGTTTTTTAACTGCATTAGCAAGCTGCTTTAACATAAATCTTTTCTGTCCGATAGTTATGGTTGGAATCTAACAACTATACCCGGTGTTCAACCTCATTCAAAGGGTCAATGTTGGTTCATATTTCCTTCTTTATCTGAAAATCAGTGTAATATACTGTAAAAAAAATAAATAAATACCACTCACCATATGGCATAGTAATTAAGTTACTACCACACGTGGTAATCTACTTTTGTGGTATGCACATAGTAACTGAAAGGTAACTTTGTTACCTCTTAATTACATGGTAATATAAGTAGTTACTATGTGATGGTAATTGATTACAATGTAGTTACCAAATAGAATACTTTCTTGTTTTGTTTTTTTGGACTAAACAATAGTTTTAGCATAAGCCAGCCTATGAGTAAGTGACCATTAGATCCAAAAGGAGTTATTTCCCAGTGACGGTGTCAACTGCAGATGTCCTGTACAAATCCAGGCTTGATCTCAAACAGAAAAAGATGCCACACAATGGACTCAGATACCACCCAAACCAAAAGTGTAGAGCCATTGCAAGTCTGTCAATGGTAAGCGAGGAAGAGGTGTTTACAAAAGGGCTGCTTTCAGTCACTTCTAGTCTTTTTTAAAAAAAAATTATTTAGTGGTCGGCAATTATTTTTATTGTTTTCTCCCCAATTTAGTAAGGTCCAATTTTTTTTTTTTTTTAGGCTCAGCCCACCACTACCACCCCTACGCTGACTCGGGAGGGGTGAAGATGAACACACACTGTCCTCCGAAGAGTGTGCTGTCAGCCACTCACTTCTTTACACACTGCAGACTCACCATGCAGCCACCCAGAGCTACAGCGTCGGAGGACAACGCAGCCCTGTGCAGCTTACAGGCAAGCCCGCAGGTGCCCGGCCAGACCACAGGGGTCGCTGGTGCATGGTGAGCTGAGGACACCCTGGCCGACCTAGCCCTCCCTCCCCCCGGGCGGCCCTCAGCCAATTGAGCAACGTCCCCTGGGAGCTCACGTCCTCGGTCAGCAAAGGAATAGCCTGGACTCAAACCGACGACGTCCAGACTATAGGGCACATCCTGCACTCCACGCGGAGCACCTTTACTGGATGCGCCACTCAGGAGCCCACATTTTAGAGTTTTACATAGAGAACAGCTTATCACATTGTAAGGCAACATGGCTTGGACATGGTTTAGCACAAGTTATTGCTAGTCTAGTACTTGATATTTCATACATTCAATTAATTAAGTTGACATTAACATGTAAATCAGACCATTACTTTAGTTCCACATGCAAAATTAGAACTAAACAGCAAACGTTTGATTAGGTAACACTTGATAAACAATGTTATTAGGAAGCAATTTAAAACAGATAGTATTTATTTTCACCAAGGAATTTCGGAGCCTCTGTACTGGTTGAACGAACACATTGATTGAAGCAATGATCATCTGCATACATTGAAGTAATGTCTCTATATAGTGGCACTTTCTCTTAGAAAAGTATAGAAATAATGTAATGTAATGAATTCAAAGTATTTTCAAAGGATTGGAAAAACACCTCCCTGTCACGGAGCTTGTCTTTTGTCTCCCGCAATGACTAATCAGTGCTGACAACAAACACCAACAGCCTTCATTAGAGGAGGTGTTTTCAAGGTTTCTGTTTTGCCTAAATAGAGAAGAAAATAATATCAATCACATGTTTTTTTTAAATTATTATTTGATTTTCTTTTGAACATTTTGTTGAGGGAATTGTTTTCTTTGAGAGGTCTTTTATTGAAGGTAAGTTGTTACGGTCTCCAGTACAGGTATGTTTGTTTTGTGTGGGTGTTTTGGCTAGCTGTTAATAGTAAACTGTTAAACATTTATCATTTCCAAGTGAAATCTGGATCGAGACAAAGAAGTTTGTATAATGTTCACTACCAACAATACATATCCATGGTCTCTTATATACAAATAGTTTAATATCAAACAAGCAACTCCTATGTGATCCTTTTAATGCCTGCTGTTTGTTTTCAAGACAAATACTGTTAATATATTTCTGGTCTTGGGGAGTGGTGCAAGCAGTGGGATTTCTGATTTTAGATCTGTGACAATCACCTAATAAATAATAAACATAAAGGGTCCCTGAGTTGCTCATCCCATTAAAGCGCCGCCACTGGGATAGCAGGATGAATCACACAGCTCGGACGGCGCCAGTTCGTGCAAAGAGGCCGAACTTTGCTGGGGCCCCAGAGGGGGGCACCAAGTTGGCTCTGACGCTCCCGGGGTAAGGGATGGGAAACTGGCAGGGACTCATTCTCCTCATCGCGCAACAGCAAACCAGACTGGCCGGACACCAAGCACATTCAGAGTGGATAAGAAGCAGGGTTGGTCTCTGTTCTCCGGGATCGGTAGCCTGCCCACCTCTGCTCTGGATTGCTCGGTGTAAAAGCGATTCTGGCTTTAGGCTTGTGAGATCGAAGAACGCTCGCACGCCATCAGAACGTCTGTGCTGAGTGGGGACTCGCTTCAGTGAGGAGAAAAAACATAATTGAACATTCCAAATTGGGGGAAAAAAAATAATAATTGGTGACTCTAAATTTATAGAATAAATAATAATAAAAAAATAATAAACATAAGGAGTGTGGTAAAATACTGCAGTCATTACAATGCTGGAGGTCAGAGTTGCATGCCTCTGCACAGCAAAGAACTGAATGAGCATCACGTCAGTAATGGCAATAATAAACAAAATGATGATGTTAGGGTTTTATCTAAACTGTCACTTGTATTGGAGGGAATGTAATATATAGGGTTTTATCTAAAATATGCAATATATATTTGTGTTTTTCTGTAGTGTTTACAACCTGCTAAAAAGACATTATTTTAAGTGACAAAGTATTTTTTTGCTATCTTCCAGTGCATTTAATTGTTCTTCATCCAAATCGGCATGTCTACTTACTACTTTTGGCGATTTTTTTTTGCTGGTAATTGGTCACTCAGTTTTATAGTTACTGTAAATCTGTAACTGTAAACAAGATGGCTACCGGTACTTTAAATTCTGTGAGACAGCGCAGTGATTTCAAATATGTGACAAGGTTCCAACTGACTGTATACATCCAATATACGGACAGCTGGAACCTTGCTCGGCCAGTCACATTGCTTTCACGTTTCATTGTCAACCCTGGATTATAAATACAAATATACAAACGTGGCCAAAATACAAGGGAAAATATAATTTCAATTCAAAATGCAAAAAAACTTGTAAAAGAAAAAACCTCTACTCTATTTACAGTAATTTGCTGTGATGTTTGCATGGCAGTTTAGAATGAAAATATAATGGAATGCTACACTCGGTGGTAACAAGACCAAGGCTACTTAACAATGAGAGTGAAAGTCACATTTTTATTATTCCATATTTGCTTACTGTAAACATACCAGGTACATATTACAGAAGGAATGTTACTTGAATTAAATGTATTGAATAGCAATACTAACTCCCTAAGTGTCAAGTACAACTTCTAGTAAAGCTGGGTGAGGTCAGCAGAAATCACTAGAAAAGGAAATCATATTTGCATTGCTACAATTGCATGTACCTCCACTCCTTGTTATAAAACGGTATCCCTCAAAATGTTCTGCTTCTAACATGCTTAGGGCTGAGTTCAATGAAAACTCTGAATTTTGCTGGGCAATTTTTGCAGTTTTATCTGTGCATTTACTATACATGTATTCTACTTTGTCATGTTTATTAATATGATTTACCATACCTCACTATTCTTTAAATGCTTACCTATACTTTTCCATGCTTTCACTATGGTTTATTACACTTTGCAGTGCTTTTACTGTGGGACTTTTTTTATATAAGGGATGGCTCCAGGTCTTATTATGCCAGCCTAGGCAAGGTCTCTTACACACAGGAACAAAAAAAAATGTTTCCTCTTCACAATCGGCTTGCCCAATATGTGGTCTTGTATCATTCTTTCGTTGTGCAGCCAGAAAAATGGGTCTAGTGTTGTGAATTTATAAATTTGGAATTATTACAGTAGGAAATACATCTGATACCCCAGCTTACCAGCATGGAATTGCAGGCTTAGAGCAAATTGTGATGTGTGCAATTCTAGCAGGATACATAAACTTCATTTTGTTTTAAAACTATTGCATCAGATCTAGGTTTCACAGTTAACATGTTGTGGTTATATATCCATAAGCACTACATCCTAAGCACCACTTTACTGGATACTACCTTGCACTATTGCACTACTACTATGTCGTTGTAGATTGTTGTAATCCTAACTTGTATTTTATTTCACACTGTACTGTAGTAGTAGAATTTGCACTTACTGGAAACTATACTGTATTTAAATATTGACCTTGCATTGTAACCCTGTGTTGCCCTGTAACACCTGCAAGTCGCCTTGGATAAAGGCTTCTGCCAAATAAATAAATAAATAATAATAATCAAAATATCCCACAACCTTTTTTCTTTCTTTGTAATGATTCAAGGGGTGCAGGAACCTAAGGCAATCACTGGCACATTCATATCACAACAGTAAATGTGCTCTACACGAAACCATAATGCAAATTTATAGGCAGTTAGCATATAAAATGTCTTATCAAGAGTAACACATTCATGAGTACTTAAATATGCTTTAGGCAGAGTGTAAAGTAAGACTAAGTGTAAAATACTGATGTTATACATCGTCATAAGTCTAATCTTTAAGATTTATGGCCCATAATAAGATAGGATAGGTACAGTCATAAAGTCATAAAAACAACATTACTGTAACATTTAGACAGAAAAAAAAAGATATTCTTCAAAGTTTTAATTACGTGCTAAACGTACAGCTTTAACCCTTTGCAGACGCTCATTATAATTTCTGAGGAATTCGTTTGATGACGTAATTGCACACAACCAAACGGCAGTTAGTTGTGGATCAAGTTCGATATTTGTATTTTATTTTATTTATTTATTTTTTTGCCGATAGATTGGGTTCAATATAAATAATTGACTTACGGCATATTAAACTACCCACAATAGGTATAAACAATTAAAACATTTACCGTAGTGAAATATCCACATGACAACCTTCAGCCAGACAAACCAATCAAAATGCACTTCACTAAAGCGCCTAACCAATAGAGTTGTTTTTTTGGGATACGCGATGCAGCATTTCAGTATCTATGGCCCGGGTGCAGTGTTTACCGTATAGCATCAAAGAGCAATACTCTACCTGAGAGCTATAAATATAATAAAGACCTCTAATAACAAAAAGCCATTACAACTTTTAAAATATGTGAAAGATATAAGATTGTAAGATTCTTCCCCCTGCCTATTGTAAAATGTATTACAACTGTTGTTTATTAACTGTTGTATCTATTTCTGTCTATACTTACTTTCTCTGTTCTTGTTTGTTTTTGAAACAATAAAAAATGTTTTAAATAAACAAAAATAAAAAAATAAAAAAACTTTACCGCAGAGGTTTATAACTCGTTTTGTAAGACCCACAAAACAGAAGATGTTGAAGGAGCAGATCTTCACACCGATTATGAAGTTTCTGTAGTAGATGAGTCTGGGAACGTTCCAATTTTGCTTGTTTAGTTTTCAATAGATACTAGTTATGTAAAATAAACCCTGGTTATAAATATACTAATAGTATAATAAATTGTACAATTGTTTAGTAGGCTAATATGTTACACTTAAAATAATGCATCAGTTATAAACTTTGCTGTTGTTAGTGTTACACATTATTATTATTATAATTATTATTATTATTATTATTATTATTATTATTATTATTATTATTATTATTATTATTATTATTATTATTATTTTACTTTGTTGGTTCTTTTTTTAAATTTTGCCACGTATGAATTTGGTCCAATGTAGTACTGTATATTACTTGTATAGCTAATACTTAGTTTTTCTTATAATGTAGTATTTAGTTTTTATTTACTTATATGGAAAGTGTTTTTCTGAACAAAAGTTGAAATCTGAATGAGTTTGCTGTTGCTCATACATTATTCATATTCTAACATATATTTACACAATTATACTGATGATAATTGTTATGAATTAAAAATATTTTTAAAGCAATTTAATAAAAGAAAAAAAAAATGTGTATGTATTTTCTACTTTTGTTTTTTGCTTTGCAGTTGTGTTGATTTAGATTTTAATTAATGTCAGAGTGTAACCCTTGGTATTTTCAGGTTCTACAGACGCTGAGCCTTTCAAAAAGGTATAACACTCTATGTTTAAAATGGATATGTACACGAACTAGGCACATAAATAAAACCCTGTCACATCTCAAAAGGCTGAAAATGTGAACCTGTCAAACAATGTTGTGTGAAATCACTGTTTAAATGACGTACGTGTCATTTTCCTTTTCATTGTTAACATCCTGACACATTTTTACACTTATAACTTTAAATTCTATGTCAAATCTCTTTTCAAAACGTCCGCTTTAGTGCACTGATACTAGTGTAAGGCTTATTGCCGACGTGGCAACCTGCAGTGATTTACAGGACAGAACTCAATCCCCATTACACTAGAGCAGCCATTTTGAAAAGAGCGTTGAAACAGACTTTAATGTTAAGTGTAAAAAGTTGTCAGGTTGTTCCCAATGAAAAGAAAACTTACAGGTATGTTAAACAGCTGTAGCAACACGTGGGGCCATATAACGCTATATTTTTTCTGAACACCGCTACTTTAAGGTCAAAGAAAACTTTATGTTTTCTTAGAGATATCCCCTATGTAAACATAGTAAACGTAACCAATTTGTTGTTTAATTTTTAGTTGACACATTACTATTGTATTACCATACATATTACAATGTGTTTGTATATGGAAAAAGTAGAATAACGTCTTTACCGAAAATATCCGAAAATGACCGAGCGCTCACGATCTCCCTGTGTGTGTGTGTGTGTGTAGAGAGAGAGAGAGAGACAGAGAGAGAGCAGCAGCAGCAAGATGAGCTCTTAATTTAAACTAAAAAAAATGTTAATCTAGAGTAAATTTAATTGTGAGAATTAAGAATATAAATCAGTAAGAACAAATAAAAAACAAATGGAAAACTTTTACTACAGAAATAAGACATCCAGGAAAAATTAAACAATTAAACAAGAAAGAAAGAAAGAAAGAAAGAAAGAAAGAAAGAAAGAAAGAGAAATAAAGAAATAGAAAGAAAGCAAAAGAAAAGAACTGAACTGAAGAGGAAAAGAAAAGAAATAAGACCTCCAGGAAAATTAAACAAGAAATAAAGAGAAAGAAAGAAAGAAACAGAAAGAAACAGAAAGAAAGAGAAAGAAACAGAAAGAAAGAGAAAGAAACAGAAAGAAATAGAAAGAAACAGACAAATTGAAATAAACAGAAAGAAAGAAAAAGAAAAGAACTGAAGAGGAAAATAAAAGGTAAGCCTTTTTAATATAACAAATTAACTAAAACCTAATAGCTAAAAACTCTCAGTCACTGAAAGCAGCTGAAACCGGTTGGTTTTTGGCAGTTGGTCGGAATGGATAAATGTATCAATTTAGACCTGCAGAGTGGGAGGGGCCAGACTAGCAGTGTAATCCGATACCCTGATGAGGTCACCAGTGCAAAGGCAAAGAAGCTTTATAAGAACAAGCTAATGAAGGAGTCCCCAGAGACACTGATAACAGACTGCAGCCTGGCTGGGGGCAAGAGGACCAAAACCAACCTGCTGTTCTATACACAGCACCCCACTGCCTGGCACACAGCCCTCTGCACAGCACATAGTAATATCAAGCTGGGAGGGATTTGCAAAGGAAGGCAACTGCGTATAGGAGACGAAACTGACCCTGACAGCACAAGGCTCAGCATCAATGTGTTTTATAATGGCACTATTATGATTCAGGGAACTGAGGCCAGCCTAGAACTATTCGAGAAAGATTTCCAGGCTCTAAAAGAACTGGCTGAGAAGGAGAAAAAAAATCCAGAGGTACTAGACCCAGAACAGCAGCCAGCTCCCCACACCGCAGACACAGCCCCCTGCAGCCCCCACACTGCAGACACAGCCCCCTGCACCCCCCCGCTCACCCCCAGACTGCCCAGCACAGTGCAGCACTTGAAGGAATGCCTCTCACTGCTGGAGGTGGAGTTTGCAGAATTCAAGGAGCTCACCCTGACCACGCTGACAGAGAACGACCTCGTGCAGCAGATAAGAGACGAGGTGAGGCAGGTGAGGAACGAGGCCAGGGCTTCCATCAGGGAGCTGGGAGCTGAGATGGGAGAGCTGCGGCAGGACAACGAGGCCCTGAGAAACGAGCTGGCCAAGCTGAGAGAGGAGCTGCAGCGCAAAGAGAGGAGCATACAGAGCCTGAGAGAGCAGCTACTCAGAGTCACACCTCCTCCCCCCCACCCAGAACAGCAACACCACAGCCAGCCCAAGAACACAGGAGCTACAGCAAGCAGGGCCTGTGTGACTGACACCGACACCGATACACACACCACATCATCCCACACACACACTGATCCAAACACACACCCCACTCCCCCAGCACACCCCGACAGTGAGACACTCCCCCCCACCACACACACTACCCCCCACTCCCCCACCACACACACTACCCCCCACTCCCCCACCACACACACTGATCCAAACACACACCCCACTCCCCCAGCACACCCCGACAGTGAGACACTCCCCCCCACCACACACACTACCCCCCACTCCCCCACCACACACACTGCCCCTCCCTCCCACATCACACACACTGCCCCAGAGACACAGACTCCCTCGAGTAGACAGGCTAATAAAATATACAGCTCCAAGGTAGCCATTCTTATCGACTCCAACGGGAAGTACTTGAACCAGCGAAGACTCTTCCCCAGCAGCCGGGTAGCAAAATTCTGGTGCCCAACTACAGAAAGGGCGCTCCAGCTCCTGTGCCAGTCGACCCTGAGAGACCCCGAGCACATTATCATCCACACTGGCACCAACGACCTGGGCTCTCAGGGGGAAGATGTGGCCGAGTCGGTAAGGAGAGTAGCGGAGAAGGCCACAAAGGAGTTCCCTGGTGCGAAGATAGTGATCTCCACCCTGCTGCCCAGAGAGGACGTCCCCCAGCACACTATTCAGAGGATCAACAGTGACATCTCCAGAGGCTGTGCCCTTCTGCCTAATGTCCACTTGGCACACCACCCCACCCTGAGCACGCTGCACCTGTACGACCATGTACACCTCGACCAGGAAGGCGTTAGGATCTTCGCCAAAAACCTAAAGGACACTGCCATGGGCCGAGACCCCGCCAGCCACCCCCGAAACAGGAGCACACTGGACCACCACCAAGGACAGCGCAGCCCTGTGCTTACGAGGAGACCCCCCCAAGAACACCAGCCTCTGCAGCCTGGACACTGGCAGCACACACTACAACAGACCAGAAGAGCCCAGCCCAGCAGAGCCCAGCCCAGAGGGACCCAGCCCAGCAGCGCCCAGCCCAGAGGGACCCAGCCCAACAGAGCCCAGCCCAGAGGGATCCAGGAACAGCAGCAGCTCCAGCACAGTAGTCAGACAGAGCAGCAGCAACACAGCTATGCAGCAGCTGCTTCCAAACCAAGGACCCTAGCCAGCTCTGAGATGGGGGAGATACGGCAGCTCCTGAACTTAATTTTCAAAATCATGAGCTAAGTACACCCCACTCTAAATGTATTAGAAAAGAAATGTACAACTAATAATAATTAGAATAAGAAAATAATACAAATAATAAGAAAATACTTAATAGTGTAAAACATGTTACTGATTTATGTTCAATGTTTCTGACATTATATTTTATTCTAGATAATAATTATAAATAGCTTAAATTATAAATATGAGATCGCTTACAATTAGCTCCTGGAATATTCAGGGTTTGTGTTCGTCAGTGTTTGGGCTGAAGAGCACAGACCCTGAATTCATCAGAAATATAAATAACATAGATATAATTATTCTCCACGAGACGTGGTGCCGTGCTGATGTGTCCACTCACTGTCCCTCAGGCTACAGGGAGATTATAGTGCCCTCCCTGAAACACTCACACGTAAAACGTGGCAGAGACTCAGGGGGGATCATTGTGTGGTACAGAGAGGAGCTCACCGACTCTATTAGACCAATAAGAACAGGAGAGACCCACCTGTGGCTAAAAATGAGTAATAGCATTGTCACCTGCCAAACAGATATCTACCTGTGTGCAGCCTACATCCCCCCATCGGACTCCCCTTATTACAAGGAAGACACCTTCCATGATCTCCAGACAGAGATCTGCCACTTCCAGGCCCAGGGAAGTGTGCTGCTCTGCGGTGACTTTAATGCCAGAACAGGCACTCTGCCTGACTTCATGAACACACAGGGGAACAGCCACATATTCGGACAATCCCCTCTATACCACACGCACATGACCACAAACAGGAATAGCCATGACAGTGTGGTAAATAAAAATGGGAGACAATTATTGAATCTCTGTCAAGGCCTAGGCCTCTATATCATGAATGGCAGGATCAGAGGGGACTCTTTAGGTAGGTTTACATACAGCTCAGCTCTTGGTAACAGTGTGGTGGACTATGCCATCACTGACCTGGACCCCTCCTCTATTAATGCATTCACTGTCAGACCACAAACCCCCCTGTCAGATCACAGTCAAATCACTGTGTTCATAAAAAGAACAGAGCAGATCAACAACACACAGACACAGCCCTGTAAGCTGTACAATCTAAACCATTCCTACAGATGGGCTCCAAACAGCACAGAAATATACAAAGAAGCAATTGGCACCAATGAAATAGAAACCCTAATACACACATTTCAAAACACACAGTATCAACACACAAAAACAGGAGTAACTCTGGCTGTAAAAGATTTGAATAACATATTTAGAAAAGCAGCAGAAAAATCTAAATTAAAAATAGTAAATCGGAAAAACAACCAAAAGAATAAATTCAAAGAAAAGTGGTTTGATGAAGAATGTAAAACTAGAAGGGAAAAACTAAGACAGCTATCCAATCAAAAACATAAAGATCCAGACAGCCCAGATTTACGCCTCAGATACTGTGAGGCACTGAATCAATACAAACACACTCTAAGAAATAAAAAACAAGACCATATTAATAAACAACTCAGCGAAATTGAGGAGTCAATAAACCAAAATCATTTTTGGGAAACCTGGAACAACCTAAATTCAACAAAAAAAGAAGAATTGGCCATCCAAAATGGAAACATTTGGAAAAAACATTTTGAAAACCTTTACAAAGAAATACAAAACAAAGAACAAAAAACTCAAAATGCCATTTGTGAAAAACTAAAAAATTTAGAATCCTGTATTAAGGACAATCAGAACCCCCTCGACACCCCAATCACGGTGGAGGAGCTGAGTGATAAACTCAAGGCCCTCAAATCAAAAAAAGCAAGTGGACCTGACAGCATCAACGCTGAGATGCTCAAACACAGCAGCCCCAAGCTGCAGGAGGCCCTGCTCAAACTCCTCAATCTTGTACTGAGAGCTGGGTATTTCCCTGAGACCTGGAACCAAGGGCTTATAACACCCATATATAAAAGTGGAGACAAATTCGACCCCAATAACTACCGGGGCATCTGTGTGAGCAGTAATCTGGGGAAGGTGTTCTGCAGTATCATTAACGCCCGGATACTGGCCTTCCTTACCGAACACAGTGTCCTGAGTAAGAGTCAGATTGGATTTCTACCAAAACACCGCACTTCTGATCATGTTTACACCCTACACACCCTAATCAATAAACACGTCCATCAAACTAATAAAGGAAAAATATTCGCTTGCTTTATAGACTTTAAAAAGGCATTTGATTCAATTTGGCATAAAGGACTATTTCTTAAACTTCTTCAAAGTGGTGTAGGGGGTAAAGTCTATGACATCATAAAATCGATGTACTCAGAAAATAAGTGTGGTGTGAAAATTGGCAACAAAAGAACAGAATTCTTCACACAAGGGCGTGGGGTGAGACAGGGCTGCAGTCTGAGCCCAACACTGTTCAACATCTATATCAATGAGCTGGCCACAGTGTTGGAGCAGTCTGCAGCCCCTGGCCTCACTCTACATGACACTGAAGTCAAGTTTCTGCTCTATGCAGATGACCTGGTCCTGCTGTCACCCACAGAGCAGGGGCTGCAGCAGAGCCTGGCACTGCTAGAGCAGTACTGTCAGACCTGGGCCCTGGCAGTAAACATGAACAAGACCAGAGTCATGATATTCCAGAAGAAAGCCAGATCTCAGGGAAATAAGTACCACTTCACTCTAGGTAACACCACCCTAGAGCACACCAGCAGCTACACATACCTGGGTCTGACCATCAGTGCGTCAGGGAGCTTTAACCTGGCAGTGAATGCACTAAAGGAGAAAGCACGCAGGGCTTTTTATGCCATAAAGAGGAGGCTCTACAATATAAATCCCCCCGTCAAAATTTGGCTCAAAATTTTTGAAAGTGTAATTCAGCCAATTGCTCTCTATGGCAGTGAAGTGTGGGGTCCAATCACCAACCAGGACTACACAAAATGGGACAAACACCCCACAGAAACCCTGCATGCAGAGTTCTGTAAAAACATCATGAGATTACAAAGAAAAACACCAAACAATGCATGCAGGGCTGAATTAGGCCTTTATCCATTGATTATTAACATCCAAAAAAGAGCATTAAAATACTGGATTCATCTAAAAACTAGTGACCCAAACTCACTCCATCATAAAGCCCTGCAATACCAAGAGCTCAGCCCAGAAAAGAGTCCCCTCAGCCAGCTGGTCCTGAAGCTCACTGAGCTGAGCAACACTGACATCAGTCAGCTTCAGGACAGCACTGCAAAAACAATTCCAATTAGTGTCAACCAAATTATAAAACACCTGAAACACTCCTATCTGGACCATTGGGATACAAACACTAAAACACAAAACAAACTAGAGTGCTATCGGACCCTAAATAGAAATTACACCCTGGCAGAATACCTGGTAACTGTCAGAAACACAAAGCAGAGGCAGATCCTGACCAAATACCGGCTCAGTGACCACAACCTGGCCATTGAAAAAGGCCGACAGAGGCAAACCTGGCTGGCCAGGGAGAACAGGCACTGTGGTCACTGTGAGACAGGAGAGGTCGAGACAGAGATTCACTTCCTGACACACTGTGAAAAATATAAAAACATAAGGGACATTTTCTTCCCCAAATTCTGTGATTTAGTCCCAGAATTCCCAAAAATGTGTGATACCCAGAAGCTGTCAATCCTGCTGGGGGAAGACAAACACACAGCCAGACTGGCCGGTCAATACGTGGAGACCTGTCATAGCCTGAGGGACAGACCGTGAACACGTCACACTAGAGAGGGAAAAGAGAGAGGGAGGGAGGGAGGGATTCTGTTTAATATAGAAAGAGGGAGGGAGGGAGGGAGGGGGTATTGTTTAATTGAGGGAGGGGGGATTCTGTTTAATAGAGGGAGGGAGGGGGATTCTGTTTAATATAGAGGGGGGAAGGGGGTACTGTTTGATATAGAGGGGAAGGGAGGGATTCTGTTTACTGTATTAATATAGAGGGAGGAGGGATACTGTTAGTATTAGGAAAAATTCTTTGTCTGTATATTTGAGTTGGTTATGCCATGTATGTGCTTTGGCAACACAATTATTTTTATTGTCATGCCAATAAAGCCAATTTGAATTTGAATTTGAATTTGAGAGAGAGAGAGAGAGAGAGAGAGAGAGAGAGAGAGAGAGAGAGAGAGAGAGAGAGAGAGAGAGAGAGAGAGAGAGAGAGAGAGAGAGAGAGAGAGAGAGAGAGAGAGAGTGCGAGTGAGCAAGTAGGCAAGCGATAGGAGAGCGTGAGTGAGTGGGAGAAACTCGGAGACACTCGCTGCTGCGAGGGGAAAATATACACAGGAGAAGATTCTTGTTTATAATATAAACAAAACCACTAACAATTAACCGTCTCCAGGATTATCTATAAACTTCAGATTGGGAGATAAAGGTCTTGCTTTTTATCCCTGGATTCGTCATTGGTTTCATTCATTAAAAAGGGGGATTTTATGTTGAAAACCTAATCGAGAGAACGAAGTGGTGGAAAGCGGGGAGAGAAATGCAAACGGTAGAGGGACAGAGACACGGTGAGGTTTTTTGTTTTTTTTTGTTTTAAATGTGTATTATTTATTTATTTGTTTTTATTTAAATAATAATTACATTTTTTTGTATTCAGATAAAATTATATTTGAGAGAAAAAGTGCCACATGAAATATACATGTAAAATGTAATCGGTTAAAATCATGTCAATTTTGATGGTTAGATCAATTGAAAACAACTTTTGAATATCAATGTATGCAATGTAGCCAATGTTTTCTTCAGCTGTTAATTTTTTTTAATGATATTACTATTAGAATTTGCATGTTTCTTTTTTTTTTTTCAGGGATGTTAGTGGATTTTCCCTTTTCTACTTTATATTCAAAGCAGAGGTTGTCAAACTGTCAATGCTTGCCTGTTGACCAGTTTCACTGAGCGGTAATTTCGTGAATTAATTTATAAATAATTGTACTTAAATAATACATTTAAATCGGTGTTGGTTTAAAACACCAAACTCCAGTAATACGCATTTGAATTGGTTTTATTTCTAGGTAGCTTCGATATTTACAACAACAGAGACCAACGCATTATTAACCCTATTTTATTGTTGTTTTATGTGTAATATCACACTTTGTTTTTTATTCTGTTTGTGCTCAGAACATCTATGGTAACTTACGGGTGTAAGTAAGTTTGTTAACGAGACGATAAACACACGATATTATAAGAAAACAGGGTAGTTATATTTGGAAAAGGATCGCATTGCCATTGAAAACATGCAGATGTCAACTGGAATTATTTTCAGATTTAGAAAAAATCTGCTGGATTGCATGTGTTTTATTTTCAAATATTTGAAATGTTCGCACTTGTCTGGTACTGTGTTTGAAATGGTGGCGTTGGTGCGGTGTGCGCGCGTTTGTGTCTGAGATGGAAAGAATTTAAATTGAAGGTTCCAATGACAATTAAGACATTTGCACTGGAACCGCATTTGTCATATCCAAAACAATGCTTTGCTTCATAAAATCGGGTAATCTGATTATAAGAAATGCACCTGTATATCGACATCAGCAATGTATTTAGTACAGTTACACATGCAGGTTTTATGAATATATCGCGGGAATCGTGGCATAGGCAAACTGAATTGTGTGCTTAAGGCGGATTTACAGGCAGCAATGCTTGTACATTGCTATGTAGTACAATTATAAGCATGTCTCTTTTTTCTTGATTGCTAGTTGTCACCAGAGTGTTACATTATATAGTCGGTGAAATCTTGGGATTACAGTTGGTTTAGCCTTAGACCATTAAGCCTATCTTAAGCATAAAGCAGGTTTGACTGCGAAGATTGTTGCTTTTAGTAAATTAGACGCTATATCTGCAAGGAATGAATTACAGACGACAGATTTATTTCTCTCTTTTTTTGTTTCGTATGATGATGACACCGGACGAGGCTTGTTCGATAATTAATCTTCTGTTATTTGTTATGTGTATATTGTCTGTATATGGCATTTGTCACTTTGTTCAGGTATGGAATGATGTTTTGAAGTAGCGAGTGCTGCAGCTGTTGAATCCTGCTTGGTACACCAGGACGCGTGCAAGTTTTAAAATATTACGTGCCGTTAAAATGCGGAGCTGCACAAAACGATTTCTTATGCTACTGTATCTTCTAACGAGGACAATATGAATCAACGTTGTGGGAATTGTATTATCGTAATGTCTCTTTGTTGACCTTAACGTTTAGGATGGTGATATTTAAATTAAGAGGCCTTTAAGTTATATTTTTTGTTTTTGTACTTTTTGTCTCCCCCTCTTCAGTCTCTTCCTCCAAAATATTCTCGTTTATCGTTTTTTTTTAAATTGACATGATACCCCCCCCACCCCGTGCAATAAGGACGGCTGAGTTAATAGATGACACTTCCTCTCAATGAGAGCGCTGGAAACTCCATTTGGAAGAGTCTGACTGAAGCAAATGCAATTTAGTGCATTTTGTAGATCCATATTTACTCGGCATATCTTCGATTTAACCGAATTATGTTGCATTAGCAGGGTGAAATAAAACGTTCTCGTGTCAGAATGTTGGGGAGGAGTATTAAATCTGATTCACCCCAGGAGTTTGAGGAAAGAACAGTATCAGTGACCTCCTTGAGGGAATACGGGGGGGATACAGTTAAATCAGATTCTGTAATCTCAGTCGTAGCCAGTGCAGGGTGCCAGAACAATCGCCTACCGTATATATATATTTTTTTCATGACTTGCCTCAGGACCGACAAGGTTCACTTTTGAACCAAAGTTCAGCCCAGTCTAGTTTTCTTGCAATAACAATTACTTGCATGTGTCAGGTTTTGCAGTCAAGAGTAACAACATGAAATACTGAACAACTTGGTATTTCTGTAGGGAGTGAATTATCTGGCTTTGCAGATAAAGACGTACAGCGTGGAAGGAGGCCAGATTGAGGAGGTGCCCATAAATCAGTTTGGTATACTTGGAATCCTAACATTAGAACTGAAATTAGCTACAGTAGGTTATGAACCATAGATGCAAGAATGTACAAACTCCAAGACTTGGGAGGCAGAAATTTAGGAACAACCCCAAGTATTAAATGAAAGATACAGGAGGAGTACAGTATATTAGTTTCTAAATAAAACAGATCATGTATCCCAAGGGTATCCATTGCGTGTAAAGTACAACAGGCAAAAAGGACAAACGTAAATCAAAACAAGCTGGGGCACACACTGAAATGATCATTATAATTAACATTGTAAACCCAATTCGCAGAACAACCTGAAGGCAGGAGGAGTGTTCCAGTCTGACTATGAGATGGGTGTATCTCATCGCTTGGGACCAGTATATTAATATAATTACAGTGCCTTACTGTATCTACTGATGTTACACAACTCCGTAGGAAGCACAGTAAACGAAGCAGTGGTATGCTTTAAAGAGGTGAAATGCATTTGGGACAGGTGCTGTCTGATGGATCTGATTTAGACCGGCAGTGTAGCTTGTGTGAAAGAGTCATGGAGAAGAGGGAAATCATAGACTACCATGTGATGCTGCTGTTTCCAGGGTATTGTATAACCAAGCCAGAGCAGCAGTGCTGGGGAATTATTTGAAGAGACAGTCTAGGCTGATCATGCACAGTGGATTGAGTGTAAGGAAGGTGAGCTCACAACCAGCTATGCAAAGCAGGCATTCATTGCAAAGGACAGGATGTGACTAGACACAAGTCAAGCTTATTCACAGGTTGCTGAAAGTAGCTCCCAGAAATGGTGGTGTTCATTTGCACCTGGCTTTGCTTTGCTTACCTTCCAAGAAGCTAAGTTACTGCTAAACTCTCAATTGTAAACAATAGGTAGATTTTGTCAGTGCTAATTAACAGCACAGCCGCTGTCCAGCACCCGCTTTCCAATTGAAGAGCCATTCAATGGCAGTGTCGCTTTGCCACTCTGGAGAATTACAAATATTTGTAATTTTAGGTGTGAGCAAGAGTAAGCATTCTGGTTGGTTGGGTTGCCACGATTATGACAGCCAAAGTGGTTTGCCTGAACTGGTACAGTAGCAGAATATTAGCGGAGCTGAACAATTTGTGCAAAACCTAGGGACTAGTTTGCAAACCACCAGATAATTTGACTTTGTTTATTGAATCCAGATTACCTGTGCTTGAAGACTGTTGGTGGTATTGTACATGCCATTACACTGGTCATGCAAGGTTCTTTAAGATAAACAACACAAGTAGATAGTCACAGGAATTATTGGTTTGTTTGTCAATGGGGGAGAAAAGTAAAAGGTGCTAGGTTTATTTTCTTCCTGTATTGTACAAAATCTACCTCTCCTTTAAAAAAAAAAAAAAAAAACAAGGCATTGCTTAAGAAACAGTCTCATACCACTAATTATTGTAATGCAATATACAGTAATTAGTAATTACACCAATCTGCTGCTGATTAGTCTGTTTGTTTGGCGAGTGCTACGGCTGTTATGGAAGAAGCTAAAAACAAATAGAATCTAAGCTTGTCAAAACTCATTTGTAGAAGGAAAAAAAATAGATTGCACCGCACTGGTGGTAAATCTTCATACAGACCCTTTTTAAAAAGTGCATCGCCCCGAAGAAAAATGAAAAGCTTTCATGTAAATAATGAAAACACTAGAAGGAATGGAAAGTAGAGAAATAACTAATTCTATTGTAGTCTTCTGTTAACCCTTCCCTCCACCACCACTTTCTACTGGACTGTACTATACTTTGAATCATAGACAGGGTTTCCTCATGTAATTTGGGGTGGGGATCATTTTTTATTTGGTTGTTCAAGGACATTGAATTAGATTGGGTTGTAATTAAATAAGAAATTACTCATCCAAAGTGTTTAAAATCCACTTTGCTCCACAATTTTCTATTTCCTTAAAAAACCAATGGCACTAAAGCTTTGCCTTCCTTAACACCTTTTGTGTTCTGTAAATAGAGTGGATTATATTGGAATCTTTCAATGCAGTGGGAGGCATGCAAGCCACAAATACCTTTTTGTAAAAGAATTGTGGGAAACTGATCTGGGTTGCCTGGGAAAAGGTTCTTATGTCAAACATTTCCTGTGACTAGGGTATTGGGATGCAAGGCTTGGTTTGGAATGCTGTGTAAAATGCAAAGAAATATCAGATGCAGACATACTGTACAGTATCATCATGCGAGACAGAAAAGCTATTTAATTGAATTCTGCTGACGAACACAATGCTCTGAACCTAGAAATTACAGGTGCAAGATCTTAAAAGCTTCACAAATACACTCTACAGAAGGTGCTCAATTATTTAAATTATAAGCTCATCACTAAATGCTTTTAGACATTTCTAAGGTAATGACTGCCTCCGAGAAACATTTCATACCACTTAGTAAGTGCATGATGGTTTTATTTAGTTCTTGCTTGTAAATGGGGAGCTTACAGTGGAAATACCACCTGCTTTTTACATTTTTTAGTAATGCTGGTAGCTATGTCACAGACAGTGTCTGTCATTTTTGATAACGATGTCGGTTTTAACACATTTTATCAACACAACAACAATTGCCCATTTTTGGTGTAGGCCTATACTTTCTTTGTACTAATACTCCCTGTAGCTGAATATGATGAGCAGATGGCCAGTTACAGGTTGGAAACGTTCATCCATTCCTGCATTTTCATTTAGTCAGTTATTTCATTGATTTACGTCGGATCGCCTCGCAAACCGAAATTCAGAATCTCTTTGAAAGTAAAGTTCACCCTGACCCCCAACAGAAATCTGCTACAGTACATCACAACATTTTCTTTAACCCCCCACCTACTTAAAATGCTTTTAGATAGTTAGCTTTTTTACATTCATTTTGATGATGAAGGGGGGGTCGTGTCACATTGCGAATACCATTAGCTGTTACATATTATTAATATAGGCTAATTGATGCTTTATTTTGTGGATAAATAGGTGACAGGAAGGACATGCTCATACCACTGACACATCTAATTACCATTTGGGAGGCGGTCAGCCTTTTCAGATGAATGACACACAAGCAGGTGACATGTGACATGACTGGCCCCCCTCTGTATCACACTGTCAGCTGCAGAGCTAGGGAATTGTAAACCAATATTTGCTTTTGTTATTGCTCACACTGCAATAAAATGGCCTACCTAAGTCAAAAACAACACTAGAAATTGTAGCAGGATAAAGTATTAGTGACATGGGAGGAATAGTTAGCCATTCTCACAGTCGTCTCACAAGATTAGGTCCTGATAGGGTCCATTGCAGATTCATAATTTAGGCCTTTACAAGGAGTTGATTCCTGAACCTGGCACTGCTATTGTGCTATCTTTTTTTCTTTTGTTTTAAACTGTGTAATTAGCACCTGTGTTGTTGAGTGCTGTGCCTGCCATGGGTGAAACTGGCATCTACTACCAAGTGTTAAAACTGCGCAATACAGTCTGTTTGCATCCCAGTAGTATAACTATTTAGTGCTTTGACAAATATCGTAATATTTGAATGAACATTTCTTGACACATTCAAAGGCAAAAATCCATGTCCATGCCCGCCAGGTGTTACAGTAGTCTCTGTGTATTGGAACGCCTCCTAAGAGAATACTTCGCCTAAGAACACCCTTGTGGTGAAACTTATTTTTCCCATTGCAAATGCTCCGGCTAAAGGAACAGGAACTTCGCTTAAAAGAACACCTTCTTGGCACCGATAGCAATTTGTTCACAACTGATAAAGTACTGTTTTGGAACCTGATAACTCATCATCATCAAACTTAAATTAAAATGGTTTATTCAGTCTTTTTAAAAGTGTCTTCTCATCACGAGAGTGTTTTGAGGCACACTGAATACGGATTGATTTAGTCAATCTTTCAAGAACAGCCATCATATCATTGACGTGTTTTGTATTCTGATTTCCACATTACAAAATGTCATGTAAACAAACGTCAAAGCGCAGCTGCCGAGCAATTTGTGTTTCCCATTCTGGTGTTCTTTCACCATTGTGTTAAATAATGATGTCTTGAATATTGCTGCTGTACATGTATTGATAATGAATTTAGAGCTGATGCCTTTTTTTAATGTGTGTAGGGGTGCTGTGTTAATTTAGTTTGACAGTTTATTAATGTTAGTTTGTCTGTTACTTTTTTATTATTATGGTTTATTAACATACACTTGCCTATTGCTTTTCTCGTATTCAGGCAGTTTCATATGTTGGTGCACGTGCGTCATGACAAGTAATACGTATTTATTTATTTATTGATTTCATATTATGTCTGGAGGTCAGCTCCGTCTCTTGCTTCCCGAGAGGTGTTCTCTTAGCCGGAGACTACTGTATTACTTTATGAAAATGTTGTCTATGGCCACTTTGTTTATTGCGAAGAAACGGCAATGTCACAAAGAAGAGCTACTAAGCTGTGTGGATAATGTCAAGTAATTCTCACAGAATGCAGCAAGCTACTGTAGGTTTCTGATGTGGGGGAAGGGGATAGTTTGCTTGTGGTTGTCATTAATTGAACTCGATTGTCCTAGCTAAAGATTGAGAGACTAGGGGAGAATTTAAAGGTCAGCATCGGTCACATGATTTTAAACAAATCAGACAGGTTTGGAAATGACATGAATGGTTTTGAGTGGAAATGCTTCAGTTTGCATTTTTCCCTAGCCAGAGAATCGCCATTGGAAACCAGAGAACATTCTAAATTTATCCTGGCAGAAAACGGGAAAGGAATTGAACATTCTTTCTGAGTGCTTTTACTCACGATTGTTGTACAGGCTATTCTAACTGGTTTTGCTTTTGTTTTTTTCTCCACAGGTCAAAATGAATATCCAATATATTGTTAAGATTTGTTTAAATTTTGTCTTGTGCAAACAAGTGAAATAAAAAATACACGATTCAGAAAGAATAAAGAAATAAAATGCCTGTTTTAATTACATTTCAGAAGTGAAAAAGGAAAAGATACTGTGTGTAATTGAGAGGCTAAATTAATACATGTTTTCAGCATTTTATCTGAAGAGGAAGGAATGTGAGAATTTGAAGCCTGCACTCTGGCTGGAGGATTACAGTTAATTAAGGGCTCTGAGTTAAATTGATAAAATAGCAAAGTTGATTTAAAATGTTGTTTTCTGCCTAATTTATTCTTACCTCTGTATTTATCCTTTGAAGCCTGTAATCAAAGCTTTTCTTTTATCTTTTTTTACTTAAACTGTAAGTTGTAATTTGCAAAAAACACATTGAGAGATGGTCCTTTTGCAGTATGTGTATGAGACAACATGGTGTGTGGTGAAATACCCAGTTACCTTTCTTTTGCAGTACACTATTGGTGAACTAGGTTCCATGTTTGAAATGCTTTCATACAGAAACACATTCACGAGCTAAGAGAGTGAGTGACGACAATGCTAATAGTCTGCCAGTGGTTATGAAGCGAAAGCATTTTGCTTGATAAAACATTTGAGTACATGGGTCACTGAACTATTCGGCTTTAAAATATTTAACACAGAAGTTTGTAAGATTTTAAGATGCCAAAGCATTGATATAAATATTATTTAATGGCTTGAGGACTTCAGTGAATTTGACTGAGAAAATGCTGATCAGTCTTATCTTTTAGATTGAACGGATAGGTCAGTGCTGAGGCTGAAGTGAGGGGTTTATGGAGACTCTACAGTGGGGAGCTTGCGGTATAGGGAGGCCATTCATTTCCAGTGCCGTCTTGTCTGTATTAAATAAAATCCTATCTGATTAATATAGCAAGAGTGGGCTGTTACAATTCAATGCTGGCATATTAAAGGTGGTGGCTTGAGATCTGAATCCTGGAAAGGGGTCTTCTTGGATTCATGCCTGTTCAGCATCTTGAATCACCATTCACTGACTTCCATGGTCTGTTTTCTTAGTGGAAAGAAAGACCATCCCAGTCTTTTTTGACTCATAAGTGGACATTCACATGCTGTTTTATTCTTTTGAGAATTTTTTTTTTTTACTTTAAATAGTTTAACTAATGAATTGTATTTGATAATAAGATTAGATTTTTAAATGTGTTCAATATCAGCTATTATTCTGTAGTTATTTTTGTTTTGGATGTATGGGTTACAGTTTTATAAAATAAAAGAAAAAAACAGAAAGAAAATGGTGTCTATCAATAGTGATAGTTAAGTTCTGGCATATTGTTACTTATATTGTACGATAGAGGAAGCTTTTTTTTAAACCAGTTTTGACTGTCAGTCTATGCAAGCCAATTGTCATGAAGCTTTATTTCTGTATCTGTACTTGTCATTAAACGCAACTCCAAAACTGTAGGAAACCACAAATTACATCCAGTGTGAATACGTTCACAACAGGTTCTCAAAAGTTAAATGACAATCATTGTACCGTTACTCTAAGGAGGAGTGTTGAATGAGCGTGTAAAGCCATTTAAAAAAGGTTCAAATATACATGCTGAAAGGGACTTTGGATAAAGGCAATTTTTCAGCTTGTGGACCTTTTATCGGGGAATACGTGCACAGAGAGCAGAGGAATTAATTACTAATTAATTAGGCTAGTTACCAATTTGTAACTGATTAATTAGTTACTAATTAATTACTAATTCCTCTGCTGTCATTTTGGTTTGAGTTTTTTTCATTTTCAGTTTTACTTCTCATCTATTTTTAATTGGTGGAACATCCTGCCCATTTTGATACACCATGTGGGCAGGCCTCACCTCCTGAAGGGGCAAATTCTAAATGTACAAAATTGAAAATTGTTCAGGTTAGTTTGAGATATTCGTTTGGTGGTAGAAGTACGGTAGTTTTCCAAAAGGGCTGCCACTTCAAAACATTGTAAAAAATGCGTGTTTGGAGAGTTAAAAGTGAAGAGACCTTTGTGTACCTTTAGCAGTGCAGTAGCATTTAATTAGTCCAACTGTATTACAATTAATTGGTGGTGCGCCAAGGGGAATAACAAACAGTGCAAAGTAACCAAAAGAAAATGATGGGAAAGGAGGGTGGATTGCTATCAAGATCAGCAATGCTATTAAATGGTGATCAGAATAATATATCAGAGTAAGGACTGGAGGTAAAGACTTATGAAGCAGCTGAAGTGTCCTACAGTAACGTCCCTGACACGGGTGACTGTTAACATTGGGAGGTTACTGCCCCACAGCGATGAAAGCAATGTGATTCATGAGGCCAGTTGCAATATATGGCAGTAGCTTTGGGGAATAGTAAGCATTATCTTCACTAAGTGGATCTGAAAATGTGTTGGCCAAGGTGCATGGCTGTGATTTATGGTGGAAGATGTTGTAAATAGTTAGCCGCATTTTCAGTACAGTTAGTAAGTGTTTCACGGCTGCAGTTCAGGTTTACTTCAGATGTAAATTTGAAAAATTCTTGAACACCAAGTACATTTACAGTGCTAATGTACAGAACACAGTGTCAGTAGTGGTTCTGAATTACCAGAAGACAGTAAGAGTCTAAGAGTGCCATTTTTTGAGGAGGGGAGGGAAGGGGAGGCCCCCTGTTTTAAATAGCGGTGGTTTGTAGATCCACCAGTGTTTAGATCAATTGAGTAAAACCCATGGACTTTTCTAACCCTCATCTAAGAAAAAAAATGATCATCTTAAAAACTCTAGTGTCCAAAATAGCTATGAAATTGAACCCCGAGATGTAAAAAAATTGATATAGTCAATGCAGGTTAAAGAAAAAAAAACCCAAAAAACAGTCAGATCAAGATCCTATCTGAAGACTTTTTTTTTGTTTTAAATATTTAACCAGAGACGAAGGAAAGGGTCTCATTTTTTATTCAGTCCTGAGGCAGGAGGCAGCAAAGCTTATGATCATCTCCTTCCTAAACCTCACTGATGGACAGTCAAGTTATGTGATTTCTGGTCAATTCCACAGATTCTGAAGCTCATATTTTATTGAGTACTATATACCTTGCTTTTCAAGACCACTGTACCATCGCACAGTTTTTCACGTGAAGCCAGCAACGTTAGGTAGATTGCACAGAAGCTGTCTACCATACAGGTCTGTTGCTTTTTGCATCTGAATTGAGCACGGAACTTGTTTTGCGACTTGTCCCAACAGCAACTCATGCATATTCAAATGATGTGAAGAGAGAATAACAGCATTGTTTTTTCAAGTGGACAAATGCAAAACTTGAAGAATTAGTAGCCAAATCATGCCTGAAAACAAAACAAAGCAAAAATAAATAAATAAAAAAACAGCCGGTATTTTTGGCATTCCAGAGTTCCTTGCAGGATAAAGTTGCACACAAGCTGCACTTTATATGTCTTGATGTGGACTACAGTGGATTTAAGAAATTGTTCACACTATGCATGTAACCCCCCCCCCACACCCAAACCCTTTTTTTTAAATACTAGATTCTCATTCCTCTCACAGTCTAGAAATCCCTGTCAAACCACTTTCTCAAACCCACTTTCTCTGTGGCTGATGATAATACTTTCAAACAGTGTATTTACTGGTGGATTACTGTATTTAAAAAAGGCACTTGATTGGCAGCTTGTCTTTTTTTTTAATTGGTTATATTTTTCCCTGTTATTTTTTTTTTAATTCCCCGTAGTGTATAAGCTGGTCTGTTAGTGCTAACATATTTTCTATCGGTGGCAAGATGCAGTCTTACATGGAATTCAAAGCTATCTTATCTCTTCCTGTGTGACATGAACAGGAGCCTACTGTAGAACAGTGGGTTTTATTATTGAGATGGGGTTAGTGGGCTCAGTGAGTTATTGTGCACTCAGTTTGACTCTGAGTAGACGATGCACAATGTAAACCAGCTTGACATCTTCTATATTATATATCCTACAGTACCACCCTTTGTCCACCACAAGCCCTTGGACGTTGCACAATGTGATGTAATTGTAAACACCATTCTTCATGTGTGCATAGAACTATTAGTTTTTGTTGAATATTTCACTAAAGTCTTGCCTCCAGGTAAACCCTTAGTAGGCCTATGTATCTTTAGCTTGAATGAATTCACTGTGCACAGGAGAATTGTTTTTCAGCCTCTGGCTTAATAGGACTACACGTTAAATCCTAATTCTAAAGAATAACTGCCTTTTATATTGTGCTGCACCAAACTATATCACTTTCGTTTCTCTATCGAAAAGCAAGAGCACACATTAACTAGCATAGTGGAATATGGCTTTGGGGCTGTAAGCAAGTGGATAAACACTGTTTCCATTGTGTAATATTTATTTAAAGAAACAAAAGACCAGTGAAATTATGAAGTGCAGTTTGTGTTTAGATGTACTGTAGGTTTTATGAAAGACATGTTTCTACTACTACTATAGCAGAGGGTCTTGTCTACAGACTGGACCAAGGGTAAAAAACCAAAAACAAAACAGAACTTCCAAAAGCTATTCATTGAGACTCATTCCTGTGCTTTTACTTGCTTATTACTAACATGACTCATGCACACAGTAATATAATGACTCCTGATTTTCTAGTGAGCTCAAGCAGGCACCTACTGTACAGGGCTGGCCTTTGTCCTCCAGAGTCCGGTAGCTCACTGACATCCACTCTTGAGTTCATGGGTGTAAAAAGAGGAAGCTGGTATAGTGGTCATATTGGATTAAATACTGTACACCCTTCTTATTGAAGAGCTGACGCTTTCTATTTACAGAAGAGTATCATGTGCTACAAAAAGGTATTTCACTTACATTCATTATATGATGATTAAATTACAATACCAACATAAATGCAGACCTCTGTATAATATTACCAATCCCAGGTATTGCGCATCTAAAAATTACACCAGTGTCACAGATCATCCCATTACCACTTGATTGAATTAAGGTGAGTGAGCGATAGTTTGTGTGTCACCATTTAATCTTCTTTATATTGTAATTGGTTTACAGTCAATCTCGACTGCTGGTTCACTGTACCAGGCTTGTATTTGAAAATGTACATTACAGTATTTTCAAGCACTACAGGCTGCATGGGGCAGTAAATAGAACACCAGGGATGGAAATATCACTCCTGTTGCACAGCAGGTTGAGACATCCAGATTATTAACTTGATTGTGACTTGTTTCCATCTGCCGGATTGAGTTAAAAATGGTTTGAAACTGCTCCTGTCCATTTCCATCAATAGCAAATCGATACCAACGTGATTTGAACTGGTTCTCGTTTACTGCACTGTGTTTACTTTTCTTTCTACACAGCTGAAGAAGGGCTTTTGTCTGAAACAAAATACTTTTTGAATCATTTCAACCTTTTTGTTGACGTCCAAAAATAAAAAAATGTAAAATTAAAATAAAACACCATTATTTTTTCAATATAAAAGATTAGTATCATGGATTTAGCAGGGTGTCTTATTTCAGATCTCTGACACAGTAATTAAGATGTTTATAGCCTGAAACTTGCCTATTGGTGTGTCTCCCATTTTGTGGTAAACGTCATTGTTTATCCTAGCAGTAAATTACTTTGGCCCGTGAGTATCTGTATCTTCGGTGCAATGTGTGGCCCTTAAGCGAAGGGGCAGGGATAAAGACTCCCCCCTCCCCCCCTCTCGAGAAAATTATAGAAGAGAGAAAAGGTAAAGGGTGACAGATCCATCACCACTGCTTGCTTTTAACTGGAAAGTTGGAAACCATGAGAACTGTCAAGAGGAATAAAACGGTATGCATTTTATATTGTAAAGTAATTGATTATGAAAACCATTAGAGGAAAAAACTCCAGTACCTCCTCAGCCATTTATATCTGTAATGACTATGCAACAGGACTCTTAAATTAGCATACCTGCAGACCTACGGGAATTCAAAATGATGGTTGATGCAAAACTGCAATAATATAATGATTTTGTTTCATGTGTTTTAAATAATAAAAAACAAATCCGGTAAAGCATTACTGATTTTATTTATATTTTTTTCCATCCAGTAAAATATCAATGCCCTCATACTGTAAATTCCTGAAACCTTAAAGGGTGGCCCATTAAAATAAAACTGTAAGGCTACCTAGCAGTTATATCTTTATCTAGCTACATTTTAGAAAACTGGAATTATACTTTGAATCTTGGTAGTAGCAGCTTACTTGCATTAGAAGGATTTGAGTGATTTAAACATTAATATAAAAAACAATGCATAACAGTGAAAAAGGCAGAGTTCACCAATAACAAATGTTGTAATGTTTGCATATGCACCACTTAGGATTGCTTGGAGTATGGTATGGGTTTCTGGCTCCTTGCCAAAAGCGTCTACAGCAACACAATTCAGGTTGAATGCGCTTTAATATTTAAAATGCACGTATTCATCCGTGAGCTGCTTTTAAAGACACTGATGCTGAAACCTGTCCTTTTCCAAGGCTAAACTGAAGTGAAACTATCCAGACATGCAATAAACTCATCATTATTCCATGCCACGTTCCTGTGGGGTCTGAATCATCATTGTAGTGTAGCTTTAATGTAAAACTGTTTTTGGTGGATTATTTCTGTTAGGCTTTTCAAGCAATGGCCTGCACAAATACTGAATTATGCATGTTGTTGAAAAGGCTGTTGCTTGAAGTGAATGTGTTGGGTCTAATGACTTAAACAGCATCCCATCTAAACACTGCACCCCTTTTACTCTGCTGGTGTTCTTCTCTTGGGATGATTTATTGACCCTTTTTATAAATATTATTATCACCAAATGCATAAATAAATACAGTTAAAAGATCTCTGATGGAACATAATTAAGTTTCAAGGCTACAGTATTAAGTCTCTTTTATGGAATATCCACTAGTCCAGTATTGTTGTAAAATATGGCACTTGACAGTCTTTATTTTGTTCAGTATTTTTATTTATTTATTTGTTTATTTTAATTTAAAAATACCAGTTCATGGTGTCACTGTAGGTTTCAAGTTTAGCTGTTTTTCCCACTCATTAATCTTCTCAAAGTATTCCTGTTACACTTTTTGCACAATTAAAAGAACTAGTGAGGGGGATTTATTTTCTTTATAGTTTGCCAGTGACGTGGTGTTGCTGCTTAGTGCATGTACTGGAAGCAACACTCCTTGATGAATGCGTCAGTGTGATTGGATGAGCATGTGTTAATGTTTTAATCTGTCCACTTAAACTCTGTAACCTAAAGCCAATCGCCTTTTAATGTTCTAGCATTGTCCTTGACGGCCCGAGCTGGCCTTTTCTTCTCTAGCCCGGCATGTTTAATTTTGTCTTAGTTGCACAGCAGGAGCTAAACAGCGAGGGAACAAAAATCATTCTCAAACTTTTTTTTTTTTTTAATTAGTGAAGGGTGCATAATAATAAATATACAGTCAACTTTGGACACCTACAGTAAAGACACGCAATGGAATGTGGATTTTATAAGAGGTTTATTTTCTGATAGCGGAGGTATGCAAGTAGATTAACCTATATTGTAGGTCAGTCAAGTTCAGTGGTGTTGCTGTAGGTTTGAGGTTTATATAGTCACTGTATATATTTACTCAAAGATACTGTAGGTATTCCCTATGGTTGGGAAATCTGATAAACAGGGTGGAACTGTGTGTGATGCAGTCTATTGAAGTTACATTTTTTCAGCCCAAACTGAGTGGGTTTGAAACTAATGCCTTCCAACAAGGAAATTCATAAAAAAAGAAGTACTGTAGTTTGTTTTAAAGTGATATGCCTTAAACTGCAATAAAAAGTATAAAAAGTTTGACAGACTTGTTTCGTGGTGTCCAATGGAAAGTTGCCTTGTGGAGAATTGATCAAAAGAAAGTAAACTAATAAACTGTGTGAACAACGCCTCTCAAAGACTGGGCTTACAGTGTCTACTGTATGTTGCAGGAACACTTTAGCAATGAAGGATGGGCCAATGTGTATAGGCTGACAGCAGTATTAAACAATTGTATTTTGAGGAGAAAAAAAAAATCCTTTGAAGGTGTTTGTCTGCTTGATGTTTTCTGTATCAGTTTACATTGTGGAAGTCTGAATCTTCATGAAATTCTCCTAGCACCGTTTCTACAATTAAAAATAAGATGGCTTTAAAAACATAGATTTTTTTTTTTTTTTTTTTTTTTGGAAAGCCAAGACACACTATTAAATAACATACTGTAAGAAATTCAAAGAAAACCTTTCTAATTGGGTGTTTTGCGTAAAAGAAGAATGACAAGCTTGAATGCAATTTGCATTTCCTTAGAGTGTGGAACGTTAATTTTTTCATGCCTCAGAAAACTAGTTCAAGGGAAATAATTTTAATGTAAAGCCGACCAGCTTGCTTTTTATTCTTCTTCAGTAGAGTTTCAGTTTTTGCTAACAAAAGCTGAAAAAGGGTTTTCTACAGTAAAAAAACAAACAAAAAGAATGTTAATCCCTTAAATTTAAATTAGCTTGGACCTCAGTGTATCCCCTAGTCCCTGAGGTCTTGTTAAATTGACCAGGGTTGAGGAGCACAATCTTTCCCTGGTAAAATGGAGCTCCTGACTTTGAGTCTGTCAGTGTTCACGACTGTTCCAGGTTTTCCAAAGGATCGATGTTCACAGAGCCTCTCAGTAATGTAGCAAGATTTCTAAAAATGTTTTAATACAGGCCTTTATTTATTCATTGTTTTGCTTTGCTGCTCTGATTCAGATTTTTGATTTTAAATTGAACAGAAACAAACCAATTCAATATTGTCTGAATGCTCAAACAAAGGATACTGAGAGCAGTACATCTTTGTATTTTTTACTCAAGATGAACATACAGTACAATACACAGATTAGTGATAGCTCACATCTTTGAGGACAGTGATCACATAGATTGAGGGTCTTTAGTATTTATCTTAGGAGCCTATGGTCCTGTTAATATTATATCACAGAATGCTTGAAGCTATATATAGTGTGTACAATAAGTATAGTAACACATTAGGATGTATTTATTTTCACCTGACAGTCATTAAATATAAAAAGGGAAGCTAGGGGGAGGGGAGGAAGGAGGACAGTTGCACAGTGGGTGTTCCTATATTTGCAGTAACTTCTTTTGCCCAGCTACCTGCATTTATTTTAAGGTGGATTAGGGATTTGTTTGTCACTATTGACCGATCTGCTGGATGTTTAAACAAGCTGCAGTTCCTCAGGCATTCTAACTGAACTAAACAATCCCGGTTGAAAGTGCAGGCTGCTGTCAGAACGTCACATTTCTCCCTGCTGTAAATCTCATCCCTTCATGCTCTCTGACCCCTTTCCCTGTCAGCATTAGTTCCCTGCAGACGTATTTATAAAAATAAAACGGAAATAAATGTTGAACTCTGTCAGATTTAGTTTTACAAAACTTAATTTCTATAGACTACAGTTATTGGTTGGATTTCCTTGTCGATGTTTATTTTGGTCCCTAAATGTTGAACTGTAGATAATTTGTCATTTTTAAAAGTACATAAGTACATAAGCTACACTGGAGGAGTTTGCCACTGTGTGGTAGATTTCGTAAGAACAGTACCTTACTAGGGGTAACCTGGCGCAATATTGCAACTCACTGCTAGGTTAACTGAGCACCCACAGGAAGGCTCCAACCCACTGCAGACCAGTGCTACAGAAACCAGAAATCAGACTCTGGAAACTGGTTAACAGTGGGATGTGACCATTTTCAGCTAGGTGATATAAAGAAAGCTTACTGTAATTTTGCTACTAGTCTTCTGCCCATTGGTTCCATGCATGTACAGAAAAAAAAAATATGTTTATCCTCCACGAGGTGCCAACCATAAGGCTATGGTATATAAAAAAGAGAGAGAAGTCTATGTGGACTCAGGATTGCTTCTTCCAGTTTTGAAGTCCACCAAGACAGGTCGCACTCTCAAAAAGATTAGGACAGGACCACTGTGATTTTATATTTTAAAAATTTCTTATCAGTTTATTCCATTAAAAGCACACAAAAGAAAAAACACAGCAAACAACACGTTTCGACAGCATATATATTATTCCAAGGATGTAGATGTACAGTAGGCATTCTTAGGATTATTTGTAATGCTAAGGTTCCCTTTAGAGGAACACAACTTGAGGCTCAATCAATCAATCAATCAATCTTTATTTTATATGGCACCTTTCATAGTGGACCACCATCACAAACAGCTTTGGCTTTCCCTCTGCTTGTGATTTGTGGACAGCTCTTAACATTTGTAAACATGCTTTAAAAAAAAAAAAAAAAAAAAAAAAAAATCGAAAGAACACTGGTTAAACTTTAAATCAATTTAAAGGCAGCCTGTGCTTTTACAGCAAAAAATAAATAAATGGAGGAGTGCTTTTTGAATGGATGGCAGGTTAATGCTAAAGTTATGATAGGACACATCGAAGTCATTACTGTTATTTCATATAAATCATTATGGTCTGACAGCAGAGCTGTAGATGGATTGGCAGTAACTCCAATTAAATGTCTGCTCTCAAGGCGGGTAATGATGTAATGCACAACCTGCAAGCCGCGAGAGTGTTTCTGGTCAGGAACTCGGACATGGCTAATTCACTGCAATTAGAGCATTACTTTCTGGTTAAATCCAAGATAAAGCATCATAAATAAACTGAAAGGATGTATTTCTATTTCCTAGCAGTGGAAGATTTATTCAGCACGACGACAAGTTAATGGCAGCTATTCAGGCTAGGTTAATGAGATTTTTTTTTTTTTGTATATACATGTTGACCAGGGACTTGTTGGAAAGTGCTTCTTACCATTATGCATTCCCATACTAGTGGAATAAGGAGTAGCCTACTTCCTGCTGAGCTCAAAGAATTTCTTAGGATGCACAGCAGTGACAAATTGGTTGTCTACTGAAGCTTCTGGGTTTGGGTTTGGGTTGCCCCCCTCCCCCTCTCTTTTATGATGAGAGGTAACCTAGATAGCCAGTTAGAGTTTAAAATGATAAAATCTGGTGGCTAGTGTTGCCAGACAGCCATTCATTCCATCCCTCGTCCTAGTGTATAATACAATCAGATAGTCCTGCTTTATGCTAGGCAATGGCAGCCACCACACAGTTAAGTGGAACAATTGTCCTCTGTTGCCACTTTATCATGATGAAGTGAGCATTTCATGGACACAAAGTCAGCGGCCCACTCCTGCATTCTCATACAGTTGCAATACGCAGAAAAGTTTTCATTTTGAAGATAAATACATATGGAAAATTAAATAAAAGCAGTAAGAGCAGCATTAGACTAGACTAACTTGATTTAGTATACAAAGCAGGTTGAATGTGTCCAGTACTTCTATGAGATGACACACTATACAGTACAGCCTGGCTGTATTTTAGGTTTTTGTCACTTAACATTTCAGCTGTATATATGTACAGTAGCTTGGTTTGTTCAGATTTTCAATAAACCTGATGTTACATCTTTTCTGTATGACACTCTGTTGTTTTATTTAATAAAAATGTATTAAGGATTTGTGTGATACTTGTACCTATTTTCACAGTGAAGGTACTATAAACACATTTTGTTCATAAAGCTACTGTATGGTGTGTAAATAGCTAATGAGTGATTGCTTCTAATTGTGACAACTGATGAAATAACACAATGAAATAATTCCATTATTTTATTTTACCAGAGATTTACCAGTACTTCATTTTATTTTTATTATAGGGCTGTTGCTGTCCTGTGTAGCTCAAGTCCATTATTTTTACCCTTTTGCCCTAACTGATTTTTTTATAAAAGAAAGCCTGAGAAGATCCAGCCGAGTGTAAGGCCAACGCTGCTGAGAATGAAGTGTAACTGCCTCCCTCATTACTGTAGCCTACTGCAAAGAGCTACAGGAGGGATTTTGTCAGCCAAAATATGTTGGTGCCACCTGCATAGCCACAAGTACCATGCTATTATCACCTGTGCTGTTCAAGATGTATTGGGCGCAGGGTTATCTGTCACACAGCCTCAAAGCGTTTGTTGGTTTGTGCTCCGCTTGTTATACACACCGATACCAGCTTGTCAGATGTAATTTACAGCATCAGGCAAACTCAGTGGCCTGCAGCAAGGCTTCATTACCCAGCAAGTTGTGACCAAAACTAAAGGTTGGGGTTGTGTTTAAAGAACTGATTTATTTAGTCAGTGAAGATGTGTGTACAGAGATTCTTTTTAGATTTTTTTTTTTTTTTTTTTTTTTTAGGAGCTTGACACCTAAAGAGCAGCTTGGTATACTGCAGGTATGAAATATTTTAAATAATATATTCTTCACTTCATATAGTTTTCTGTTGCAGTCATCACATCCTGATTTAAAGCAGCCCTTTAAACAACCTGCCACCCCTACAACACGCTGCCCCCAGGCAGATGCAAGAAATGCAACATTTTATATGTCCACTAGGGGCAGTGTTGGGCTGGAGTGTTGCACGGGATCAATCCTACTGTACGACTCACACAAGAAGTGTGTGTCTTGAGTTCTCTTTTCCCTGTATGAACTCAGCTGATAGTGTCTTTCTCTTTGTTCTAAATTCTTGTGAACTTTATTTCAAAAACTTCATTTTTTACTGCTATGTACTTTTAATTTTCATACTTGAGAATGTATTTAATGCACTCTTATCCTGCACGCGTGTTGAGTGATTGGAAATCTTGGTGCTGCCATCAACAGGATGTCATTGTAAATGCGTGAACGTCTCTTGGAGAATTTATAATTTTGTTACTCTAAGAAACAAAAGTCTGTCCATTGCAACATGATATATGATGGAGGCCTTTTGCAAACAGGTTTCTGATCATGAGAGCGATCTCCTCTTAAGATTACAGTGTGTGCTGTACAAGACTACAGGTCATCTTAGCTCCAGAAAAGGGTCAGGGCTCATAACTCTGAGGTTGCCTCATGGAATCGATCGCTTTGTCCTTCAGAGGCTTGAACAGCCCAGCCACCGCTGAATGGGATACCCATCACCCTCCCCACTGAAACCTTATCCCCAACACCAGATACCATGTTTTAAATGCTGCACTCCATGTCCTTCCATCCATTATTCCTCTGCCTGGCCCAGATTACCCTTGTCGGGGAACTGTGGCAAAGTGGCTTGCAGTGCTCAAGACAAGGACAAACAACATAGTACTGGTGAAATGATGGTTTATTTATAATACAAAGTCTGATGACAACAGTAAACAATAAAGAGAACAGGCAATACACAGCGATGCGTATTACTCCGTTAAATCCACGGGTTCAGTCCCGAAATAATATACACAGTATTTTTAAACACACACTAATACACAAAACACGATCACAAGTCCAAAGTGAGTGCTGTAGTGCTTGTGGTGCAAATACAATTTATCGTGATCAAGGTGCAGTGTTGTCTGGGTTTGTGCTGGCCTTTAGCAACAGCTCTGGATCGTGTTAGCCATCTAATAATAACAAACAAGTAGATTTTAGACAAACAAAACACTCACAATATATTTTACGTTCTCCTTCCGGTACAGCATGTAACCATACAAAGGAACAGATCACCGTCCCCTTATATACTGTCAATCACGCCCCCTTGGTTAATGATTGCAACTGCTCCTCCAATCCGCGGCTGCCACATTGTTTCCTTTCCGGGTCACTTGCCACTTGGAGCAGTTGGTGGTGTAGTACATTCTCTATAACTTTAAACCGGTTGAATTTTTTGGTCTAGGGCCATTCCGTGAAATCGTCAGATGACTGGGGAAGGCCAAAGCTTGATCACTGACTTGCAAACATACCATTTCCATGGAGTGGTCTACCAGCAACTGTGTACACACTTGTTTTTTTTTTTTCTTTAAGTTATATATTTTGTAAGAGGTGGGTCTTTTGTCTCTTTGCCAAACCTGATGTGTAACTCTGAAGTGAAATGTAGGTCAAAGAGTCTGTTCAAACATATAAACCCTGCTAGGACTAACGTCTCTTTTGCAGTTGAAACAGCTAGGTATTTTAAACCCTTTTCCAGGTTAGAGGACCATGGCAATCTGTCTGTTTCGTTTCAATTGAGACCCAATATATGTGTTGCTTTGTTTATAAATTATACCAGGATTCGGTGCAACGTCTGCATGTGGGTGTTGTCTTTCATATTCTAAAACTGTTAAAACAAATATTGTGACAAGTTTTAACAACATATGACCTTGAATTGCTCTTTAGGAATGGATTTGGCAGTCCTTCTTTACATTTAGTTTTTATTTTGTGTTTTTGAATATTACAGGAATGTGGCTATGCAATATTTTTGACAATTTATTTTTATTTTTTGTTTTTAGGCAGAATAATAAAACCTAAAGAAGTGTGCAGAAATGTCATTTTGTCCATGTGCACTGTATAAGCTTGATGTTTAAAAATGAATGTTAAATTAAAAATATATTAAAAAAAAAAAAGAATCAATCTATTTGTGGTCCTGGATCCCCTTTTAATGAAGACTTTGTGTTTTGGGTAATTTCCTTAATACAGAAGCAGGTAAAGTTAGGCTCACAGATTTTTCATTTTTTTTTTTTTTTTTTTAGGCAAGAACTTGCGTGATAAAGGCTTTATTTTTATGAAGTCGATGTGCCCTTTAGGTGTGCAGTGAAATCAGCCCTATACCGTACCGTAACACTAACAACCACACTGTTTGTGTCCCTCATTTGGCCGAGGGGCAGGGTGAGGCTTACCTGACACAAATGATTATAATATCAACAACCTTGCACATTTCAACATTCTAAACCGCTGGCTTTGTGTGGGGTGGGATAACCTGGTGTATTCAAAAGAATTCTGAGCCTGTGTTGCCTGTTTTTCCTATAACGTGGGAGGGAGGTGTGTTATGTAAATATTAAACGTGCAATTATAGCTAATTGGTGCTCTTGTTTGCTGTAGAGGTAGAGCTGTTGCTACAGTAGTATGCTGATTTTTAAATTATGGTGCCCGTATTTCCCTTTATGTCTTCCTCTGACAGCAGATGTTAAGGGAAAGTACTGGTTATACCTCCTGGTGTGTATTATATTGTTTTGACCCTACTTTCCTATCCTCCTGTTCCACACTGGGATGGTTGTCTGGCTTGTGGGGTGGTGTTTGCCTTGCCTTATTCAAAGGAAGTATAGACCTGTTCGGTATTTTGTATCCCACCCTCGGTCTTCTAATCATAACGTGAAGTGATGAAAGGTACTTTACTGTAGATGCTCTGGGGCAAATGGTTCAGCCCCTCCCAACAGGTGTCGCTTGTATACAAAGAGGATGGAAGAGGCTTAACAATCAGGAATGAGAGAGGACTCAAATTCATTTTTTATTTATTTATTTATTTATTTTTTTGAAGCGCACCTGTTTTAGTCAATTCTGGTTAAAACCAATGTGGTTGCAGGCTGTTCACATGCAAAGCAGAACTACATGGGGGAAGTAACAGCAGGGTCAAGGATGTAGACTCGTTTTCATACTGTTACCAGATATGAAGAGAAAACAAAAGTCAGTACCTATTGGGGTGATATTCTTAAGCTAAACATGTTCCACTGAGTTTAAGCAACTCATTATTCAGATTGATTAATTGTTACATTTATAAAACATGTTTTCGGCGGTATTGTGAAAACGCTCAGTTTGCACAGGAGGGGTTCCTCTTGAAGCTGACTAGGGAGGCACATCCAAATGAGATGTGAGATTAATAAGATGGGTAAGCCTATTTATAATTCTAGGATTTTATACATTAGTGTTTTTTTTTTTTAAATAATAGGATGAGTGCCTGTGAGTCAATTATATTCCCTACACTTTATGCTAGAGAAATATTTATCCTATTTTTTTTCAAGTGGTTAATTGTTTGAATATTTTCTTTTAAAATAAATTAGTATTTATGGTTTACAAAATCATATGCTGTACACACACACAAATCATATAGACTGTAGAGACGGAGTAATTGCATGGCATAGTTTTCAAGACATTTCAATTTTGTTTTAGTTTTGTTTTGGTCTGGCTTCCACCCAATCCTGCCTGTAAATGAACATGTCCAGCTGCTTAATAAATGAATACAGTTACTTGTGGCCACAATTACGCCAACCAGTGGGCATAGGCGTAATTTACACAGGTGAAATGCCCCCCTCACTTTTTCAATGATGGGGAAATGCCCTCCTCACATTGCAGGAGTACTACAGCTTTTATTGGTGTAATCAGTATAAAAGTCAATGGGAAGAAAAATGGTATCAGATCCGGGATCACTGGATCCGGATCATAAGATGGTGTTTTACTAGAAAGATCTGGATCAGGCTCCACTGATCCGTAATGCTGATCAGATCCTGGAGCTGCACACACCTTAACTAGGGAGACTGACCAATGAGAAGCAAATATATGTGACGCGTTGTTTAAAGACCCCGGCTGACAAATTTGTATACAGCCTGAGATCACAGTAATGCTGGGGAAAAATGGCAAACGGATGGACAAAGATAGAGGCGGATGCACTATATTGCTGTATCCAAAACACAGGAAAATGTTTTAAGTTTGTAATTCACCATACAGTAGCTTGTGTTATTTACTAATGTTATTACACTGAGGTTTCTGTCTACTTACAGTTTAACTTTTCATTTTAAATTGACACAGTACACCTAAAACAGCAAAATGACCTTTGTACAAATAAATACAGACCTCAATAAAAACTAAATGCATTACCAATAATTTTACACAATTATTATACCAAATTAGTCACGCTATATTACTGATTCTAAATTATTTTGTGTGTTTAAATACATCACACAGAATCGCATTTCTATTTATCAAAGTTCCAAAAACTCACTCTTGGTCACATTTTACCAAAACATTTTAAAACTAATAAATAAACAATTACCATAACGATCATTATCGTATTCATTATAGTAAAATTGAGTTCTTGCCTGTAAACAGGAACACGTTTAAAGTTTCAAGCTATGTCTGTGCATTTTAAGTGGATGGAAGCTGAAATACAGTACGAGCATCATTTTAACAGCAATACTGTATTTATCTTAAGTATTTCAATTGTGGGGAAACCTCAACATTTCTAGAAATATATTCGATCTGAGCAGAGCTTCGGTGAACTTCGAAGACTAGTCATGGCTTCATAATTCCATGACTCAGAAGCGACTGAATAATAAAGCTATTTCCCACACTCATCACTCATGACAACATTGTGCCAACAATTTATTGTTTTGAATAATTGCCGCAGGAATGTCTTTGGATCGTTTAATTAGACATACAAGGGGTGCAGTGTTTTGTTATACTTGTTTGTAACATATTTTATTATTTCAGATAAAATAATTGTCATGCATGCCCCAACTACAGAAACTGCCCCCCCCCCCCCCCCATATGCAAAAAAGTAACGCAACTGCCAGTGGGTCCTCATAATCGCAAAAATAAGACATGAAAGAGTGCTTGTACCAGTTGTAGAGCGTATGATAGAAGTTTGGTGAAGATTTGTACAAAATGAAACCAGTAATCGTGTTCACCATGTCGAGTTTGACAGGCAGAGACGGACAGACATGAACAGGCAAAATTGGAAGGTTGACGTGACATTGCCAATACAGGTATGTTTCAGTCAAAAAGCAACATTACAGGTACCGCTGGCAGTTCAAATTGCCCTTCCTTTTGGGCATAACTGTTCTCATTGTAACATAGACTAGACAAATACAAATTGTAATCTTCTATAATGGCAACTTACTGCAGAATCACATGTACACATTTTTATTTGTTTTGCCATCAAAACTATAGCTTGAGTAATCCAGAGCTACTGTACGATACTTCTGGAACTGGATGTAAAGTAAAATATTCCTATTCACCTTCAAAAAAATTACATTAAACAATTGACTTGTAGGTGGCGGCGGGTACAGTGACTTGTTTTAATATTGTTATCCTTCCCTGCTCCCTGAGCAGACTCTGTGCGTGTGTGTCGTGTTTCAGCCAACACAATGGACTTCAAGCAGTCACTCTACACAAACTGTATTATGTCACAGAAACAACACTTACTATATGCTATGCAATGCACTAATGTTAAGAACAGTTTCACTAGTGCACAAAAGACATTTGGAAAAATGCACCTACAGTATATGTCTATGGACTATTGGTGTTTTTTTTCGTACACAGTGTTTCTGGTTTAATTAGGAAAGCTTCTTGCACGGTGAATGACAATCTCTTCAATTTCTCTTGACATGCCAGTTTCCAGCCATGATTTTAACCCCCTACTAACATGTCAGCCTCATCACATTCTCTTGCACGCGTTCACCCCCGCTGAAGTAAAGGGAATTACAAGTTGCCTGGAGCATTGCTAGGGACCACTTATTCACATTTCCCTGATAAAGATTGAATAGATTTCCGTACTGCGTGCAGCATTAAACTGATGAGGCAGTGATTATCCTCATCTGAAATGAGTGTCTATTTGCACGCTACAGTAACTTCAAGAACTAATGTACTGGTTTACAGTCCCGAAAACAATGAGACACTTTAACACACAACGCAGACACGGTCACTTCTCACAATTAGTGCGTGCTGTTGTGCAGGTGTGGTGAAAGACAAACAGTTTGTGAATAAGTGGTGCAATGCAGTCCAGGTTTAGTGCTGGCTTGTAGCAACAGCTCCCGGCTAGTGCTTAGCCGTCTAACAAAGACAAATGACAAACAGTTAGCACATCAAACAAACAAAACACGAAACACTCACAATAATTAATTACGTCAGTTTCCTTTTTGGTCAAATCTTGCAACCATATCAAAGGAACAGATCACTGGGGCCACTTCCACTAAATACCCTCCGTCAAGCCCTCTTTCGGTGGCATGGCCAATCACGTCTTATCCAATCTGTGACTGACACATCGCCTACCGCATTAAGGCGCTGATTTTTGGTACCGTGGCCCCGCCCCCTTCCTGGATGGCCGGCTTCCGACTGACCCTGGAATGAACTGCCAAACCATCCATTACGGGACACTCTGCTCCGGTTATACAGTGTGCTCACAGGTCGGGAGGGAGACCATTGAGTAGGATTCATTCGCTCTCTGTCACAGTATTATATAATATAATTTATTTTAAATGAATATTTGTAGACCATTACTGAAGTAAAATAAAAAGCAATCTGCTTTACTGTGCCCTAGAACTGCCCTATGCATTGGAAAGGACCTCTGTTGGAAGCTGGGACTTATTATGCATACATGAAGTGCAGTGGAAGATTGATAAGCATACCCAAGTTTGACAGCATTGTGCACCAGCATTGTAGCCCTGTTATAAACTGCACACATCGCTTTATGTAACAAAGGCCTTAACTGTCTCTTCTGTCAGGGTATTGCTGAAGGGACAAGCTTGTAAATGGCAGCTGTGATAAACTGTTAGGAAATTGGAAACTTGCTCGTCTGTTGAGAGGGTAAAGAAAACCACATGCTTTTGAGCCACCTGTAGTGTTTGTTTCTGGAAAGAAAATGAATGTATGCCTCACATGTAGTGCTGTATTGCAAAGCTGGGGTGATTTCTATCAAATGCTTAGACTTAATTTGTGGTCCCATTCATGTACTGTAGATCACCCAGGCTCTGTTGCATTAGGCTCCATCTCTGCAATTTGCAATCTGGCCATCCTGCAGAAGTAATGATCATTGATCTAATGTCAAGAAAATGATGGCTGTCTCAAATAATTTCCAAAGAATGCATTTTGTCTTTTCTTTTTTTATAGATATTTTTAAAGTTCAATATATGTTAAGCCTCAGTATTTATTTATTTATTTATTTTTTATATCAATTACAAGTCTGAACACCTGAGTTGGCTATTGAAGGGTTAGTAAGTGGAAAAGGAAAAGGGACCACCCTGGTTTTGTTGTATCTGAATTGGGTTGAAGTCATTTGATTTGAAAAGACTGGGAGGGCTTTAGGAAATCCTGGGGGCTTTAGCCCACTTGAGGGTCTGCTGGTTTGACACAGAGAGAGGTCTGAAAGAGAGACAAACCATCTCTGTAGGGCTTTGGACTCACTCTTCCAGTCTCTCTTGTATTTTATGAGGCATGTTCTGCGGCAAATAGTCCCCAATTCATCACAGTGTCCTCATTACCACTGCAGAGCCAAGGCACCATGGTCACGCTTGCCATCTATGAGAATGAAGAGAACTTTTAAACAAAGACAGATTCAGGATGACCTGCGATGTCTGACAGAAACATTCCTATAAGCAACGGTAAGCAGCTACTTAAAAATCCAAATAAACTACAACCTTTAAAATACAATTCTGCTTACATGGTGGTTTGGTTGTCATCATTGTTTGATGGGTTTGTATAATTGCTCACTGCCACATCGCACAAGTCTCCCTGATGCATGTCTTGCAAGCAAATAAATAAATAAATCAATAAATAAATAGATAAATACACATTTGGGGAATCTTTTGTTTCCTCCAACAGTTTTTTTCAAACACTGCATTGATTAACCTGTTTTAATTGGGAAACCAAGAATGTCACAGTTCAGTGGTGCTGTATTGTTTAATCGCTCTCTGTTACTCTGTTTGTTTGTTTCTTTGTTTACCTTTCTACTTGTGTCCTTTAACTGGGTGACCTGGAGAGAACCAGCACATTGGTCATAGAGGTATCCTGTTGCTCAACAAGATAGATTTTCTTAGTAAACTCAAAAGAATCAAATAAAAAAATTCCATCTTAAAAAAATCAAAGTGAGAAGCTAACAATTCCATCGCTGCATACAGCAGGTGGCCTTTAATTTTAATTTCATCTGACCCATTGTGATTTGTTAAAATAAAAGCATAGTCATTGCTACTGCTGTGCAGTATCTGCAAACATGTGAGCTAAAGTTGTGTGCCTAAAATACAGAAGGTGAGGTGATTGGGGTTTCATCATTTAGGCTGTGTGTGGAAAGCACGAATCACAGATTCAATTCTTAAAACAAACAGACACGGTTCTGAAATAACAGTTGGCTTGTGCGAGTACTCATTCTAATATTAGCACATGATTGTGATTTTCAAGAAAAGGCTTTGATAGTGAGTATTATTGAACAGAATCCCAGGAAGCACACGTTCATGCAGTGTCCTCTCTCAACCAGTCCCACAGAGCCATAAGCAAATAAAACCCCCTTAGAATCTAAGGCTTAGCTATAGGGCAGCTGATTTTCTCAAGTGGTATACCAGCATACTGTTTGAAGTATTATACAGAGTCACTGTCCCACTGCCATCTATGAGTGGATTGTTTATCTAAAATACAATTAATTTAAATGCATAAGTATTAAACATGTGTTGTTTCCTGTTTTAATTCAGCTATCTAAATGCACCCGAGTTAGTCAGTATCCACTGGGATGCGAGGCAGACTAATTTGTTCTCTGCATTCACCATCATGCTCCGGCTGTACCTCTGAGACTCTGCCTGTTGACTTGCTAAAGATGACTGTAATAGACATTGTTTTATTTATTTATTTTGTTCCACGTCTTGTTTTTCTTCACAGTACGTTTAAGATGAGAATATACCTTTTGGTTTAAACAATTTGTGCATTTCTTTCTGTAGGATTTATTTAGAAAATGTACCCCAATGCACATTACAAGCAGTTGATGTGTCTAAATCCCACTATTTAGCTATTTTATTTACTTACTGTACAGCAACAGGATTGCAACCGTATGGTTCCAGCAGTAGATGACTACAGATCAAATATAGAGTTGCATGAATTTGTTATTATTAATGCTCATCAGCAGAATGGGGCCGTCACACTGTAGTTAAGAAACAGATTTGGAATTCTTTAATTAGAGCATGGAGATGGGAGACTGAAAATAAATAGCATTTTAATGGGTTCTTGTTAAAGCTTTCTTCTGTCAAATTTTCAAATACAATTCTCGTTAGTTCTACAAGACTTGTCTTTGCTAGAGCCCTGAATAGGGGTGTGAGGGTACCTGAGCTACATGTTAAGTGTCCTGCTTAATACATTCCAGAGGGTGGTTATGACTGAGAAGGGAAAAAGAACCATGGAAAATAAAATAAGTGCTCTGTAGTAGCGATGCATTCAGAAATTATTGAAATGAGTCAAACCTGAACTAAATCATTTTTATTTATTCCCTTGGCGTAACCAGTTCCATGGACAAAATCCTGTGCATTGCATATAGAAACCTATGATAGAAGGATTCAAGCACCACAATGATGGAAACTCTACTGTTCAGTACAGTTGAGTAGGGCACCCCAAAAAAGTTGATTACATTGTTTATCTAAGTATATTACAGTACTGTACCTGACAGTTAACACGTACAGCATTACAAAGCCTGAAAGGCTGTGGCAATATGTCTAGCGTTCCTTGTACAGGTACTGTAGCTCAGACTGTTCTTGCAAATCTTTATTGACTTTAATGCAAAGGATTGATGTATTTATACATGATGTTCTGGATGCCACATCTCATGTAGTGAAGCATGAGGCACAGGTCTCAAATTACAGTTTTTACAGAAAAACAGTTTTTCGTTCACTCAGTTTCTCTACAGAACAGGGAAATTATTCTAATTGTATTAGAAAGATGATTGCTAATATCAAGCCTTTTCAAAGGCTTGACCTTTGGGTCTTGTTGTATAATTGTCTTGAACAGTAGATGGAGTGTTGCCTGTGCCAGATCTGAGCAGGATTTTTCAGCTTGCTGGCTGGCACAACAGAAACTCAGCACACTGTGCCTCTAATCGAGAAATCGTCTCTGTTGGCAAGTTGGCCTGGTGTGGGGGGCAGATATTATCCTGGATATAAAATTCCTTGTTATATATTGGTGATGTTGAACAGCATATTATATATATATATATATATATATATATATATATATATATATATATATATATATATATATATATATATATATACACAGACGTGCTCAAATTTGTTGGTACCCTTACAGCTCATTGAAATAATGCTTCATTCCTCCTGAAAAGTGATGAAATTAAAAGCTATTTTATCATGTATACTTGCATGCCTTTGGTATGTCATAGAATAAAGCAAAGAAGATCGAACATCTATGGAAAGAGCTGAAACTTGCAGTCTGGAGAAGGCACCCATCAAACCTGAGACAGCTGGAGCAGTTTGCTCAGGAAGAGTGGGCCAAACTACCTGTTAACAGGTGCAGAAGTCTCATTGAGAGCTACAGAAACGTTTGATTGCAGTGATTGCCTCTAAAGGTTGTGCAACAAAATATTAGGTTAGCGGTCCCATCATTTTTGTCCATGCCATTTTCATTTGTTTTCTTATTTACAATATTATGTTGAATAAAAAATCAAAAGCAAAGTCTGAATTCTATTAAATATGGAATAAACAATGGTGGATGCCAATTACTTTTGTCAGTTTCAAGTTATTTCAGAGAAAATTGTGCATTCTTCGTTTTTTGTGGAGGGGTAGAATATATATATATATTCATGAAGGCATTAATCCACAGCGACATTTTTCCAAAAAGAGGTGCCGACCATAAGGCACTTAATATATTAATGCCTCGTCGAAGTTAAAAAATAGTCAACAGCAATGACAAATCAACCATGTGTATTTTGCTCGATGATGCTCGTAGAGACGAAGTTGGTCACACACTCAAAAATCTATTCTTTAAGACTTGACTGCTAATATTATACATCAGATTTCCTCTTACATTTTGTTTTAAAAAACATTTTATTATTATTGAAACAAAAAAACAAACACAACGCGTTTCGACACATAGTAACACAAGACACACTATGCAGACTTGTTTAAGATTCCCTCGTTGCAGGGTCCTTGTCCTACTTATCGTGACAGACTTGCTTGATATTATATTTATATAACTTGGCGCCCAAAACTCACCTGATACAGTACCAGTAAGCCAGCAATAATTACAACAGTTTTAAATATTTCCAGAGAGACTCTGCTTTCGCCAGTGGAGCAAGTGTAAAGTAGTACATGCTGTATGTCATTGAATTTAAATGGGTACTAAACTCTCCTTCTTTAGGAATCCCATACTGCCTAGTTCTGATTTGTACAGTTTCTTCAATGTGTTCAGTCCACCTTGACCCTCACTAACGCTAGCTGTCTGCCTCCTATCGATTGGATTAGGAGAGATCTGATGGAGACGGGTAAGGTTACTAGTGAGAGGTCATGCTGGGTACAGTAGGTACTGTTGCATCTGCTATGTTTTCATTCTGTATTGTATATGCTACGTGTGTGTGTGTGTGTGTGTGTGTGTGCACTTGACTGACTGATCACAATTTTTCACCAAAAAAAGGAGAAGCAACATATAGCAAATACAGGCTACATTATGTTGTGTATTTAATTAGTGCATGTTATATTAAAGCCATCACATAAAACTCCTGTTAAAATTAGGTCTGACATGATTTTAGTGCCTTCTTTGAGGTGCTTGACAGTAGCAACATAATTAACATTTACTGTAAAGAGTAATCGGCACTGGCAAATCTAACTACAGCAAGTTTCAAGCCCAGTGGGGACATTTTAAATCCTTTCCTCACTTGTCTGCATTTTAACCGTTTTAATCCTGTCCATTCCCATGGTTTATACTGTGTGATACACAAATTCTGTAGAAGACTGGAAAAGGAGCACTGTATTTAGACAGACTTCTTTGAACAGGATTTATTCTAAATGTCCTGCAAAACACGTCTTGAGGCGCTCTACAGTTTTTAAAATGGAAGGACCAGTAACAGTATGGCACTGGGTTGTGTGTGTGTGTGTGTGCGTTTGTGTTTGAAAAAATCACAAGACTAGAATTGTTACATATTTGTGTTTTGGTAAAAGTTTTACACTCCTAGAATAAGCAATGCCTTTAAATCCGGATGGTTACACCCATCTGGCATGATATCCTGAATAGATTTACTGTAGGCTAAGCCCCAGCCCTGGAGTCATAGAGCCTATTGAAGGGTCTGTAGGTTTCTTCAGGGTACACAACACGGGCAATAACATTAACAAATAAGAGAGAAATATATAGATGCATAATTATTGTTATTCTGTTATTAATGTCATTTATCTCTAAATATGTCAATGCTCTGTATCACTAAATACGAATACATTTACAGTATACTACACCTTGTCAACTGAAACGTATTACACAATGCCTGAAAGATTATGGAATAATCTCTACATTTACAGATACAGTATCTCATCCTTTTGCGGGAAAACTTTATTTTCTTTGGTGTAATGTAATTTTTTTATGAATAATAATAATAATCCTTATAACGTCAAGACATTGCCGCCTTGCAATATGTTTGAATTATTATACATTGCTACTTGTCCTTTTAAAACCCAATGATAAGAAACAAAAACAATTACTTTTTGCTCAACACTCAGATATGTAAGATTACAGGTCTGTACCTGTAAATGTGTTGGCTGGTAACTTGGCTGCCACATAGGCTTGTAAGTTCCTCCTGGTGAAATCCAACACCTGTGACATCAAGCAGGCAGTGGCTCCACCCACTATTGTGCCTGCAGAGTTTTTGGTCAGTCCTTCCTGTGAGTTTACAGAAGACAGTATGCAGACAGGCAACCAAAGGTGACGGTGGATCCACAATTGAGCGTTTTTACTTTGTATACCAGTCAGCAATCTCTGTTTGTCAATTAGGAACGATGGATTAAATAAATGCTGCAAAGTGCCTTGCCTTTTTCTTCCACCTGGGGCAACAGTCTTTAAAAATGCAGGATGTACACAAACACGTGGGAATAACTCCAGCATTTGAATCAAGAAGGCTAACGTGATTTTTTCTTCTTAGACGTTTTTTGTACAACCTGTTTTACTTGTTTTTTTTTTTTTCTGTGTCTCTAATATGGGTAAGTTCTACATTTTGTTACCTATTTACTACATTAGTGTGTTTTTTTGTTTTTGTTTTGAACAAAAGAAGAAACTTAAAGATTTTACCAAGTGCTTTTGTATTTTCATGTGCTTATTTTGTATGGTCATTTTCTTTTTTTGCTCATGAGGAATGCAATCAGTGTTTCTGTGAGTTCAGTATAACTGTATATTTGTGACAATAAGAAAGCACAAGCTTCTTTTAAGTGTGGGTATGCTTTGTAGTCTTGAAATGTATTCTTTTTAAGTTTTATCATTTTTATGTCTTTATTTATTAAAAAAACAAAAACCCTTTTATAGTTTGAATACCAGTGTATTTAGAAAGAAAGCATGTAGCTTGACAGCTGGTACTTAAAAACCAATTTTTTTCAATTTGATATACTTTCAAATTTTGGGGTGGTTCTTTTTCTTTCTATTCTTTTGCTATTTTATTTTATGCAAATTCTTAAATCACATTTGTACCAAAAACATTTTTACCCGATGATATTGTACAGTAGATAGGAAAAATGAACAGCAGAACAATTGGTATTTATTACGTTTCTTATGTGGGTTATAAAATTCCTGGTCCTTTTGTATTCTGGCCTTTTTTAAATTAAAACAATGGTCTATTCTAGCATGGGTTGCTGAGTGTATTGGCTAGCTTAAGGGCTAATTGCCCCTATCTATTTGGTAAGTAGCCCCCCCTCTGGCGCTCTCTACTGTGCATAACCAGTTTTTAGGATGTCCCCTGGTTTATCTGATAAAGGTGAGAAACTCTACTGAGCAAACTGCTATCAGACAATGGATGGCCTCTGACAAACCAGTTGTTGTTATCTCTGACTGTAGTCTAAGAGATTGCTGGTTCTTTTTTTTTTTTTTTTTTTTTTTTCCTAATGTGATCTCATTACAGGTGCTAAACTTTTTTTCCCCCATTTATTTATTTATGTATTTATTTTACACGGTTTTACATTTTACATTTGGTAGTTTTGGAATTAGGATTACAACATTTAGTTGTAAAAAAAAATGCTCTAGTATTCAACAAAGTGAAAATGAATCAGGAACCATGTTCTTTAATTCGTTAAAATAGTTCACATTTATTGGTCTTTTGTGGTAATTGAGGGTTTGTAAACTTCTCAACAGTTTACCAACCCTCAGTTACCGAAGGCAAAGCTAGTGTGCTTTTGAAATTGTGTTTTATTTTTGTGTGTTGTAATATACGGGGGTGTAGAAATCTTAAAGCTGGGAGTGGAGTATTTTTGTTGTTTGTTCACAAACCTCAATTTTAAGTTGGCTTTGTAAACAGATGCAATGAAGATTACTGCAGCACAGTATGTTTATGGTTTTCATTAATTGATGTACAAGATAATTCTGAAATTTTATTTTTGCTATTTGCAAAATAGAAAACACAAAAAAAAATATTTAGGGTTTTTTTTTTAGGGAGGCTGTTTGTACTGGGATTATCAACAACAAGTTGCTTTGGGGGTGGTAATAAACAAAGGAAAAGGGGAGAGTTAAGTACATTTTCAGCACATTTTGACATTGGATGGTATTGTGAATATTCACAGCTGCAGTACTGGATAGACAGAAAAGAACAGAGCTGCATTAATAAGTGTTGAAGTGCAACACAATTTCACCTTGATGCCAGCGAGGTTACCGTGCTAGTGAGGGCCGGTGGGGGGTTTAAGAAGGTGCTGGTTTTACTCTAGAGTGTGACCTTTCCTTGACTTCTCATTCTCCTTTTTTGTTTCTGTGGCTTTTTCTTTTTATTACTCAAACATGCCAGGCTGTGCTTAATCCAGGCAGTGCCAAATCTAACAGTAATAAACTTCTGAATGAAAATGCTGATTACGCCTTAAAGAGTTGACTGTAAAACTGTTGGCAGAGCTTCTTTTTGCTATTCAGTGTGCACCCCCCCCCCCTTCCCCCCCCCACACGCACTAAAGTTAAATTGACCTTTTAATTTCAGTTTACGAGCCCCACTTTTTATTACCAAGGTCTGTGTTGTGACTTGGATTTTGTTGAACGATCCATTGAAAAGGCTCTCAAGGCAACCGTTAAAATGACACCCGCTTTGTATAAATGTTTATGGAATTGGTTTGGATTGTTCCTGGTCAATATAGCTAATCCTGTCTTTAAAAAAAAAAAAAAAAAAAAAGTTTTAAGATTTAGGATTAGTTTTTTTTTTTGTTCTTTTACTAACAGTGGTATTCATTGCTTCAAGAGCAGACAGATGTGAAAAGTTGGTGAATTATTTCCTACACTGTTGCAGGTACCTGTAATGTATGAGTCCGTTTCCTGGCTGATCTTTGTACTGCAGAGGGTGTTGGCATAACAGACTCTAAATCCTATTCTACAATTAGCCTGTGACATCAACAGTAGTCCTCACTGTCGTGGCATCAAAAGGCAGCTGTGCAATTTGTCTAGCTTTAATGAGATTACTTTTACTTTGTGAATTTCCATTTTGTGTTGTAAAATACTTAAATTACCCCTTGATCTTGTATGACTTACAGTATAGTAAGTGGTAAGCATTTGGGTTAATTTTTTGCTATTTCTGATTTAACCTTTTCTTCTGTATCAAGGCTTTAGATACCCTGGGCTTTCTGCAGTTTCTTATTTGTGGTTGGGATAGGGATCTGGGTTTTTCAAAACACTGTTTTGAAGAGAGTTAACAAGCCTTTCAGATGCACCCCACTGCTCAATTTTGTCCCTGTAGCAGTTTCGTGTCCTTGGCTCTGAGTCTCCCACTCTCTCTTTCTCACAACCCAAAGCTCTCCCACTCCTTTTAATATTACAATACAAGAGACTGACCAAAGGCACGGCCACACAATAGCTATTGAATAACACAATAAAGCTTGAATACTACTGGTCTGGTAGCTATGTGAGACAGCTTTCTTTGAGGTTAGACATTTTGTATAGTTAGTTTATTTTTACGTAAAACATTAATTCATATATTCATGTGTTTTCTAAACAGATAAGCCGTTATTAACAAGTTATTAGGGGTGCTAAGCAGCCCATTTTAATGTGCTTTAATGCATGACCAACTACAAACACGGAATTTAAACTAATATAGCCTGACCTATGGTGACATATTTAGCAAAGTACATTATTCAATAGGGCAGGGGTATTCAATTGCATTCACTGGAGGACACATCTAATTAAAATGGTCATCTTAATTCCTTTTTGTCTAAAATTGACACTCGCTTGCACTGTTGTTGCTTTTGAAATATTACTGCTCAACAAGCATGCAAGTTAAGTAATGAAGACACGTCAATCAGTGGTGGTGTCATGACAGCGGCGCCAGACTTTCCATGATTGGGGGAGGGGGGGGTTGGGGCAAAACAAAAATTTGAGAGGACTGCACCCCACTTTGTGCGGGCATGTACTAAATACATTCAAATACTTTGCCGTGTCAGAAGTGGACCAGGGTGAACAGCAAGCATTTAAACAGCAGTCTTAGGAAAGATAGAAGTTACAGGAGAGGAGTAATTATTTGAAGAAGTTTAATAATAGTAAACTGTAAAAAAAAAAAATTCAACGTTAGGTTATGGAGTGTACTGACGTGAATGGGAAAGAATGTGCATACCGAGTGTGTGACTAAACTAAAGTTTATTGATTGAAGGTAGCTTACATACAGAGTGTTGTAAACAAGGAAGGAGAAGGGTTATTACCAGATAAAGTGCAGTGATCATTTGTTCCTGTATTATGGCATGTTGTCAATAAATATCATTTATTAGGGGACATAAATACACTGTAGGTAGCGCCGATCTTTCAACCGTGCGTATCTGCAACTAGCATTTGCAATGAAGGACAACTATTTTTACAGAAACCTGCCTACTTCTTCCCGACAGAAACCATAATAAAACATTTAACTCTCGTTTTAGTGTTCTTCATTCTGCGTTTAATGAGAAAGTAAAGACACGGACAATTTAAAAGCCTATTTAGTTGTTTACCCATCTACCCAGCTGGCAGCACTGCAGCTAACATCTACGGGTCAGACGGAAGGCTCTCGTGGGCCAAGAACGCTGCAATAGGGGCTGGCTGAGAAAATCTTCCCAGTAATAGATGAAATCTCTTTGCTCTTGAAGTCTGATTTTAATTCTAAATTAAACATCTTGAGTATCTCTGGTTGAAACTAGTTTTTCAAATACTTATTTTTTTTAGCAAAATATGTTGCTAAGCAAATCTACAATCCTGCACATAAAAACAAATGAATCCTACTGCTACAGTACAAGTTAAACAAGTACAACAAGAATATATAACATGATATATGATGTTAACTAAAGCAATGTGAATTGAATGTATGTACAATGTGTATCTACTGCATAGCTATATGTACACATTTACTTTTCAGCTTTCGACCAGTAATTTTTTTTTGATCGAGAAAATCATGTGGAAACTGTAGTGAAGAAAAAGTTACTGTGGTGGTCATGGCTTCTGTTTTTACAGTTGAACTCAGTTTTGACACATGAGATTTAGTGCTCAATTTATTTGAAATGCATAAGTCATTGCTATGAAATAACATGAATATGTTCTTTGTACACTTGACATGAAGTCAAAATATAAATCTCTACACTAGGCCTATACAGTACATTTAGTAAAATCAAATGAATACCTTGGCTACCAGTAATGCAAAATAAATCATACTGCTGCACTGCACACATTACTGTACAATGTGAAAATAATAAAGGATTATTTTTTATTTAAACTAATTTAGTACACAGCCTGTTTAGTACACACTTAAAATAGATCATGGTGCTGCATTCACAAGTTACAGTAACGTGCATATACTGCAAACACTTTACAGAAATAAATCATTTAAAAATGTACAGACTTTCTTTTCTTTCCAAAAAAGCAATTAAAGACATGAGTATGAGTTCATATGTCCTCTTTTAATCATATTCTTAAGCTTAGCGATTTTAGTAGGCTACTTGTATCTGTTTTAGCTGTTTATTTTCATCCTGTCTTTGGTGTAAGTATAACAGCATGGTTTTTATTTGTTTTTTTTTTCTCCAGTGTGTATTTGGATCATGCCATTCCCAGCGATCTAGCGTCACTCTTAATTGGTTATTACTGGGGGACATATGTTATGCCTGGCATATCCGAATGTACGGCGTAACAGTGTCTATATAAACCAGGGACTACTGCATCCCAAACATGTGCTCCATTTTAAGGGCTAGAAAACACAAAGAGACCTGGTTCGTTATTGTTGCTGATTCTAGTCTTTTGTTCCAAAGTCACCCTTAATGTGGAGGTCCTGTGACAGCCCTGCTTGTTTAGAAAGATGAATTGAGATAAATTTCATTTCATTAGCGTTTTTATTTATAGCTTTGCTCCCGAGGGACATACACAATCACTTCATCCTGGTGGGCACAGGGGCAGGGAGCGGACTTACAAAGACATTGAAATCCCACAGCAGCCCACGTAGATCCTGGTCTAAAAATGGATTTTAGCAGTGTTATCTACACAACACAAGGGTTGCAGTCTAGGATCATTTACATTTTCTTTTTTAAAGAACATGTATTTACCGAATGAAGTAGAGGCTGCATTATTCTTGTTGTTTTAAACCTGTTTCACTATTACAGTACAACAACAAAAAACAGTACTTGATAAAATCAAGTATTCAATAACGTTTATAGTGTGTTTTCAGTAACCCTCTGAAAAAGTGCATTATGGAACCAAAAATTCAGCACGTGTGCACTTATCATTGCAGACACATTGATTCATTTCTTAGTTCATATTACAGTATAATATGTCGTTTTGATCTGTGCAGTGATTGTGTGTATTAAAATAGATTTAATTATTTTTTTTTTATTTGTATATATAAAAGATTGCTTGATGCTTTCACAAATGTCCCAACCCAACATCACTCAAAGCGAATTTTAAATTGCTTCTCAGAATCCAAAGATAGCAATAGCAAATTCAGCCTATTATAATAATGTTTTTCTAATCCAGAGGAGAAGGGAGATGCACAGAACTGTACAATGTCATGAAGTGCTGGAGAAAGTTTCTACAGCGTACTAATATCCTGAGACCCCCCTCCCCACCCCCCAAAGAGGATTCACTTGGCAGATCCTGCTGGTGAATCATGTGGGGTTTGTAACACCTCTGGAAACAAGCAGCCCTGCAGCCAATTTCCTGATTTGCTGATAATAGCAGTAATTAAAAGCACCTGGTAATGACCTCACTACACAGAAGAACTCTATCCTCTTTTCAGGTATCGACGGCAGAGGCGGCTTGTGTTACTGAGAACTCAGGATTCCAGTTACACCTCATTTGCCCTTGATGAAAGTGGAGCAGACACTGTGAGAGGAGCAGGCGCTGGCTCTTCACAGTTGATGGAAAAAGTACTTTGTTGTGTATCCATGCCCACCCAGGGGCTGCTGTGTGGGTGATGGATTAACCTGCTGATGGACTTCTTACTTTGGCAGGTTTAATACAACCCCACCCCCCCACACAAAAATTACCAACATATAAATCCAGTTGAACCAAAAATGAAGCTTAACCGTGTAATCTAAATCCAACATCTGAAAACGCAAAATAGCTGAGGCTAATTGGACCCCAATTTTGATCATGATATTTACAAACTTGTCAAAGAGGGTCTTTGAGCCACACATTGAAGGTTTGGGGAGGGGGTGGGTGTGTGGCTTCTACTGCACTTGCCCCACATTGTCCACCCTTTGATACTCCACCATTTATAGGTTATCTTTGAATTCCAGGCAGAAAACAATGTTGTCACCCAAAGCAAGTTGTGTGGCATTGTCTTTTATTGTCTTCAATGGTTAATGGCATTCGACTTCAAACAGCACAGGCTGGAAACAGGACAAGATTTCACAGGTGAGGGGCTGGAGGGCCTTGGTTAAGCATCTGGTTGTCCAAACGTTTTCTAGTGGATTATTTAGCATTCTAAAGACACATAACAGCACTATACAGTAATAGCTATCATGGTATCGGTTTACCATGGTTAAAAAGAAAGAAAAAAAAAACAGTCCCGAATGATTTAAGTCAACGAGTTCAGAAGAAAGTCTAGAAGAGGGTGACATGCTGTAAAAACAGAAAGATATCTGAATGTGGATAGAGAAAAGGGTGTGTCTGCCCTCTCTGTCTGAAGTGGAGTTTCTGTGATGTTTGAAGTAATTGATAGTCTGGGAGTTGTCTCTACTGCAGATGAAGCCTGTCTGAGGCTACGGCACTTATATTTTATTGAAGAGAGTTTGTGAGAGAGAAGTAAAGGGAGGGAGAGAGTTGGAGATATGTATCGACTCCAGGGAATATTGGCCAAACAATATTTTTTTTACCCAGAAAGTTAATGCACATTTTGTCTTGGATGATGTCTGTTGTTGAATACTAATAGTATCACTGTTTACTATACAATAATATTGGGTCACCCCATAATATTTGTATGTCCTGTAAAAATGCAAATAGTCCTTAGTCTTACATAGCTCACCAGTTTTTTTGTATACTATATTTTAAAGGTACACACCACTCCACTGTTATGGTGATAAGTAAGCAATTCCTAGGGTCCAGTAGCATGGTAACATCTGTTTCTTAGGCTGGACAAGTAAAAAGAGCTTGCCTGTTGATCTTCAGTTTTCCTGATTGTAAAGTGGGTACTGTAGTAGCAGTGAGAAGCCATTTGAATTGGGCATTTAATTTCATAGGAAAAAAAAATGGGTACAATTTTATAATTGGCCATAGTAAAGAAGTGTACATTACAGCTGCTGAATTCATTGTTTGTTGGTTTGATTTGTGATTGTCCTAATGACTACAGGTTGAGATTTAGTCCGATGAGGTGTAGGTGAGGGGACACCACGCAGGACTTGCTGCCTTTTAAATAAGGACTTCAACCGCATGCAGTGTGTGGCTGTGTGCTGTTCAATGAAGATCAAAGTTCAAGGTTGTATTGATCCTCTCCTTTCCTCCATTGTTAAGTCTGCATGTTTATTTAGTACTGCAGGCATTGAGCACTGCCCTGTTTAAATAGTTTGATGTACAGGATATTGAACACTCTAATTCTACAAAACGGAGTCACACTTCTTAGTTCCATTCGAATCTTAGCAATTACTGACTCGATGATTTTATATTCTGATTTAAGTATATGTGTGATATATATATATATATATTTTTTTTAATATATGTATATAATTGGAATGTGTACTAGGGTAATCAAAATGTTCAACCTGTTTAACAACATAAAACAAAACAACTCAAAAGTATATGTCCTTACATGATGGCTAGGGAGAGAGAAAGTTCCCCGAGAGCAATTAAATGCTGAAGGCATTTCTTTTGTAAAGGATTTTGATAGAGCCATTGCCAGAGATCCTGCACATCTAGTGGAAGGTCGCCAATTATCAACCCATAATAATGGCTTGCAACACCATTCTTATAATTAAAACTCTCACGACTCTGCAAATGGGCCCACAGTGATAGCTTCTAATAGCAGTTTGCTTTTCTCAAACTCCAGCAATCCATCCTAATCTTGAAGGAGGGGGCTTGTTGTAGAGTCTGAAGGCCTGGGAGGGTTACATCTAGAAAGGGGAGGTGAATGACTGACTGCGGCTGCAATTTGTTTCTTTTCTGCACAGGGACCGGCGCTTTTGCATTACAAATCTGTCCTCTAGAGAATGGATGTATAGACAACTGCATCTGCTGCGTCTAGTTTTAGCTCTTTTCAGTGTGGCCTGTTAACAGGTGAAATACGCATCCCGCCGAGACAAGAGCTAATGTGCCAGTGCGCGATCAGTGATGAGCTTGCTAACCACCACCGCCGCTGCTGCTGCCAGCTGTTCCTCCGCTACAGTACAGTGTTGAGCAAACAAGGGGAGTTACTGTTAAGCATACCTGCACGCTTCCATCCGAGTGTTACATTGTAATGCTGTTGCCTTCCAGTGATTCGGACTGTCATATGAAGGGGGTTAGACTGTAGTACTGAATGATCTGCCATTTCTCTGAGCGAGGCTGGAAAGCAGTTGATTGACTGTATCCATAGGTGGGTCTGACTTTAGTATTATGAAATATTGAATCAACTGTCTGGGGTTATTCTGAAATTTTAACAATGTAAGGTTTGGTGCCATTCTTGTGATAAGGGAAGAAGGCATGGTGCACTGTGCAATTGTCACTGCTGCTCATGCTGCTGCTGGAGGTGTGAGCATGTAGTGAGTACTAAATATGCCTCTGAACACATTGGTCCCATGGAAAAGTGGTGTATACAGTATATGTTGGTGTGCCTTCAAGTGTCAAAATGATTTGCATTTTACAAACTTTTTTTTTTTTTTTCTTGCGCCTGCCACCTGGCTACACAGCAGCTGGAGAAACAGTTTCGTTTAGCGATGGTTAACTCTTTAATACCCATACGGGCATTTTTGAAAACTGGCCTATTTGTCCAGAACGATATATTAATAATTGTATGTCTGTCTAGCTGCAAAGCTCTCTGCATCTATTCTACCACACCAGCTATCGTTCATATGCAGTAGTTAATACTGTGGTTATAACATGCTCCATGTGCTGAGATCCATAATATAATTGTTACTGTAGCTGTGAACAGAAGCAAAGCGGCTAAATGAAGTAGTTTCGTGCTGTACAAGATGAGGTCAGATATACTGCTGCGCACATTTGATTCCTTATTACTCCAGTACATCTATTCTTAACTAACTGCCTTAGTGGTTTTGTCTACTTCTGTTATGTTGCTATTTTCACACTGGCAATTTTGAGGGTAGTATCAAGTCATTGGTATTTCAACCCTGTTCAGAAATGTTACCTACAGCAGGTGGAAGCAACCCTACAGAGTTATTCTTCTATTAAGTTTTCTTTTTAATCTAGGTTTATTACATTGTTGTCTACTTTAATGCAGAATAACTTTGATACCGTGTATCTGTCTGTACTGTGAATTTATATTGAACTGCAAATCTGAAATGAAACACAGTCTGTGCTTCTTGAATCTGGCTGACGTGATTCTTCTTTGTGAAACCAGTCTTTGTAAAAATATTAAATAAAAAAAATATAAGCTTTTGTACAAGTGCTGCCTGCTTCATGGAAACCCTTATTATATTTTTTATTCATGAAAACTATTTAACGTTGGTGGTATTCATCTAGTAGCCTTTTTCTTTTCTATGGTAACAAAAACTGCAATAAAGGATCTGTATTTTGTTCCTCATAAAAATGGGTATGAGAGTTCTAAAGGTATCCTAATAAATGTTGAAAGCATGCAGTCTAGTTTTCCATAAATTACAACTGTTTTCAGCATATTCCACAGAAGAAACAAAGAGGGGTTAGGCGTCTGCATTCATTCATTTACTAAAGCGATGACCCTTTTAGTATGATCCTCGGAACACCTTCAGTACTGTGACAGAGCTGAATACATACTGTACAGGACAGTAGGTCACTTTTTTACTGTTAGAGCAGGGCATTCCCATTACAGTACCATGTTTTATTTTATGGGGTTTTTTTGTTTTTTGTTTTTTTTTTAACCATTTTGGGTCTTTCATGTGGCCGTCATCAAGCCCTGCTAGCCTGCATGTCTGGCTATGGGATGTTGCTGCATCTTAATATTTTATTTCCCTCCAGACACGGAAGGCACCTGCTTGGCTCTTCAAACAAAGATAAAGAAAAATACACGTTGTGGTAGAATCTCTTTCTTTCAAGTCCCAACTTTGTGCAGGTCCGTGCATGTCTTTGTGTCTGCAAGTGTGTGCACGCTTTGTGCAGGTCCGTGCATGTCTTTGTGTCTGCAAGTGTGTGCACGCTTTGTGCAGGTCCGTGCATGTCTTTGTGTCTGCAAGTGTGTGCACGCTTGTGTAGTGTAGAGTCAGCAACTGCCCCAGACATCTCTACAGCCAATTTAGATGATGATGAAAGATGGTTCTTATAATAAGTACAGTCATGTGTTGGTGAGACAGTAACAGGTACTTAACTTTAAACAAACATTTGTGGTTTTTAGTTTACGACTGCGTACTTAAAATGAATGTATTTTTCTAGATTGTGCTTTTGCAAGGTTTTAAACAGTTAAACAGCCAGGTCTGTTACTGCAGTAGCATGGTGTGTTAGGGGACACACTGTTTCTTCGGTAATGCCCTGCAGTAATTACAAAAATAAACTGATTTTAACATATTTAAATTATTTCAGATTGGCATAGGTTAATTACTTAATTGCGTAATTGTCACTCAACTCAGGACTGCTTTCTTGAAGAAAATGGGTCAGAGCTACTTGGAATGTCAAACAGACGCCAAGCCTATTAATTAAAACAGATGCAGCCATCTTGGTTTTTAGATGGATGGGTGGACTGGGTGTATGGTGGATTGGGTGTGGGGTAGACTGGGGTGTGGGATAGATAAGGGTTTAATGTTAAATTAATTGGTGAAGCAAACCCCTTCACACACGCAGAAGGAAAGAGCCAAGTAAATGGGTTTTAAAAATGATAATGAAAGCCAGCTGTGCCGTTGAGATAGATTGAGGGGCTTTTTTCTGAGTAAAGGCCCTTCCATGGCTAACTCAGTTGCCTTTCTTCATTTGCATTTCATTCTTTTATTTTACATTGCTGGGTTATGGCCAAATTCAGGACACTGATAGTGTCTTTACTAATATGAAATAAATGGCTATGGGCTAGGTTGAAAAAAAAACAAAAAACAACAGTTGATCTGAGTTGAAGTAATTTTGCATTGACCATTTTAATGTATTTTAGAACTGTGTGTACTGTTGTGTTGTTAATTGATGACCACTGTCTGAAAGAAAGAAAACTATTTATATCAAGCATTACTTTACAAGGCTTTTTCTGGGTGCCTAATTAAAATACCAGACATGTAATGTAAAGAATAGGCCCTGGTACTATTACAGTATATCACTTTTATTGGATCTCATTCAGTACCAGATTTGCAGCCTAATAGAAGCATTGGTAGCCTTTGGCTAATGTGCTTATGATGATCATAAATCTTGTAGTTTTAGTATAATATATTGTGCTCTTTAGAATATTTGCAGTAGACTAGGCCATTTGTGTACATGTATCTGATTGAAAGCAGCACGACAGTGCATCACATTTCTAGACAACTAGTTGGAAAGATAGAAGTTAATATGTATTGTGCAGGGTGATTAGAAAGTAGCTTGCCACATCAACGCACCATATCTCACAAACGGTAGGGCATAGGATGGTGAAATTGCATACGGTTGTTAAGGGAACCATGGAGACGCAAATGCCGGAGTGATTTTTTTTTTTTTTACTTTACAGTATATCACAGTGAACAACAATTCTGATTTAAAACTGTAGAAAAGGCTGCACGTATGCACTCTAAACATAAGTGTGGTACTACAGAATAGATCCTCACATTTTTACTGTGTTGGTTGTGGAGTAATTGGGTTTTGTTGTAATACAATTAAATGCGTGTTAACACCAATATTAATGATGTTGGGGGCCTATTTTATTACTGCAATGACAGTATGGTGTACTGGGTGACCTGTATAGTACAAGTATGGCTAAAATAGCTATAATAAAAGCAGACCATTTATACATAAATAATGTCATATCATTGTTGACAACTACTTTTGGTGGCATTTAGGTCACTATAGCAGTGTAAAAATGTTTAGGTCAGTAAACTAACTGCTAATTAATCTAGTCTGGTGGCCCCCTTGTGATTTTTAGAAATCGATGTATTTAATTTAATATATTTGATACTGTTTTGTTCGGCCTTGTTAGTTCAGTAGTTCCTGCAAACTACAGTAAAAAACATTTTTGTTCTGCGTGTGTGGTATAGTTTATTGTATGCTTTTAGACTGCGTCACAGTGTGTGTTAGATATTAGATAAAGGGGCATTCAGAACAGAAAACAGGAGGCACTTTTTTACACAGAGAATTGTGAGGGTCTGGAACCAACTCCCCAGTAATGTTGTTGAAGCTGACACCCTGGGATTCTTCAAGAAGCTGCTTGATGAGATTCTGGAATCAATAAGCTACTAACAACCAAATGAGTAAGATGGGCCAAATGGCCTCCTCTCATTTGTAAACTTTCTTATGTTCTTATGTTGCAATGTCTGGCAGATACTGTACCTCTTGGGACTGCTACCCTACCTGCTGTGCACATAATTATCCACAGTGGCGCTACAACTGGGTCCTGTAAATTGATCATTATTCTTGTCCTCCCCTCGGAACTTCACACCTACAGGTTTTGTTCTCCTCCCACCCACATATTTATGACTTGAGTTTGAAGTGCTCCCATTGCAGCCATTAAGATAGTCAGTAAAATGCCCTGACTGTCAAACGCCACAGGCGTACAGCAAGTGTGGGACAGAACTGTCCATCTGTCACCAGTCTTTAGATATTTAAACACGTCCTTTCTCTTCTGTAATTCTTCCAAGCTGTTTTATTTCATTCTTCCCACTGAAGGGGAAACATTCTGCAAAATCAATTAACAACATGGAGTTCTGACTAAGCAGGATTGATTATAGGTAGATGCTTCAAGTTATGATTTAAACAGATGATTTTTTCAATAGTGTAATTGGATCATTGTGGGTAGTCCTGTATTGAGAACACCACACACAGCTCCCTGACTGTGTCACGGATCGATTTACTTATAAATTTGTTCTGCAGAACACTAACCAGAGATCTGAGTGGTATAATTTAAATTGCATCTCCATGCAATATTTTTTTAAAGTGGCTGATATGCAGAAATACGTGTAATGCATTTCAGTTTTGTGAAAGGGCTTTTGCCTGGAAATCATCTTGCATAATAAAACCAAAAGAGTTACAGCACATCAGCAGAGGTTTACAGAAGACATTTTTTCTCAGACATGCACATGTCATTTTAACTGACCTTGCAATATATTTGTGACTGATTGATTTATCCATTCTATTCACGGTTTGACTGACACATATTGTGCAATAAATACTGTATGCTTTACATTTGTATTATAAGACACTATTTTTTTTTCTTCCACAATTAATGAAAACACCTAGAATTTGTACTGTGCAGTCCACTAAAGACAGTAAACATCAGTCGGAGGACCCTTTCAGCTGCTTTGTCTGGCAGTCATGTGATTTTTACTATAGGTTATCAGATGTGGTCACTATAGGTTGCTAATTAGATAAAGGACTGTAGTTTTGGACACCCTGCTATTGCTGTCCTAACAGAGGATTAAAATGCCTTTTGAAGAGGAAATAACAGGTCATGCTGTTGTTGGCAAATATAAAGTATGACAACAGCTTAGTATGACAGTATTGCTACTGGCACCTGTCACCTGGTGTCATGCAGAAATGTAAGTGTAGATCTTTTATCAGAAGCAAGAGCCATAAACGCCTGACTGCAGACAGTGCCTTCTGACACATTCATTGCAGGGGTGTGGATGATGCATTCTACTGGGAAATTAAAAAAAAAATGTTCAGACAATGGTAAAGATCCTGCTTCTACAGTAATACAACGCTGGTTTAAAACATCTGATTTTGGAGGTGGTTAAAATTTGTACTGTGCAGTGCTGAAATGTGTCTTTATTGTTATTAGTCCCTCACTGCTCTGCCCCCCCCCCCCCCCCCCCGAAAGCCCTGAAATCCTTGATTTTAGTTGTAGTTGGTGTCATCAGATATGCCTGTGTTGTCTTTGTGATTCATTAAGTCATGAATAATGTGTGCTACATATCTTTTGAGGTTTTTGTGTGTTTTGAATAGCTTTTAATGTGCCACCTTCCTTTCAAGCAGTGATTGACAATTATTTCAAGAATGCTCTTGAAATTCCCAGAAGATTTGTTATCCTGTCAAGATCTTTATCTCATTTGTCTTGTATCCATTGAGTTGTGTTTTTACAAAGGTTCCTTCATTATTTCACAACCTATTGTCTTAAATTCTTTTTGTATTTATTTATTTATTTATTTATTTATTTATTTTTATAAGTCTAACTTAACTATAAGCAACTAAGGAGAGGGGGTCAGGTGGGTCAGGTGAGATTTTCAAGATATGTACAAGTTTCCCTCACAGGCAGTGTAAGGGAAGCCAGCTATGAAAACTTTAATTTTTGTTTGCTCCTAAGAAGTTGGATATAACCCAAATTAAAAAGCTATAGTTAAGCAATGTCACTATAAATGAATATGACAGCATTTCACTTGCTTCACACCAGCTTTACTAAAATGCACAAAAATGTGCTGTTGACGTATCTGACAACTTGTGGTCTAAATAGTTGATAACATAGTGCCTTGTAGGATTTTTGATAAAAAGAGGATGGTTACTATTTTTCTTTTTCTAAAAAAAAAAAAAAAACCTGTCCGCTCTGTCCTTGCAGTTTCCCTGTTTAATGAAGCAGAAGGAAGCAGTTTTGACAGCCATCAATGCACAAGTTACTGCATTCTCTTTTTTAGGCGCTGTGAAGAGTTTGTGTTTTGAGTGAGAATACCCATGTTCCAGGTGTGTGCTTTACAGTTAATACTCGAAAAAATTGAAAAACCAACCAGTGGTAATTTCCATCCCTGTAATATTAAAGTGAAATGAGATTGCACATTATAGTCTCATCCTGGCGTCTTTACAAGGTTCACAAAAACCTTTTAGCTAGAGGTGTTAGTGAACTAAATGCAAATACAGGTTTACCATTTTTTTGTGGAGGATATATAATGTGACTTTGTTTTATTTTTTATTTTTATTTTGTATTTTTTTAATGGGTTATTTTTGTGAAAAATAGGAAAAGTATTGCCTGTGGTACTTATTTTTGTCCATTTGCCTTTCTCTGTTGTATTTAATGAAATAAATATAACAGATCACTGTGACATTTCACATGCGGGAGAAGATATATCTCAATTTGAAGTTTATTAGAAAATGTGTGAGGTACCACGGTTCAGTTCAGATGTGTCTCTTCATAAAATTGCATATTGTACTGTCAAGAGTCAATGGATGATCTCCTGGTCTGTTACATATGCTTTTGGGATGAACATAAGGAGAAATATAGTTACTGTATACTGTATGTACAGTAACATTTGAACAGCCTGCCAAGTTATATGTCAATCTTTGTTTTGCTTGCATTCATATTGGAAATGCTGTGAATGTTTTGAGACAACAGTTATTTTGAGATTGTGGTACGAAAGAGTACATTAGTTATCGCTGTGATAGTAAGCGGTAGATACACCGTAAGCATATTGAATCAAATAAACAGTATTAGCAGTGACTATGAAATGACACTGCTATAGTGTGCATCGGCTTCTGTAGCCTGTTTTGCAAACATCAACCTCTTCTTTCTTTGTGGCTAATAAAACAACCGTCTAGCAGTTTTTTTGAAAATACACAATTGCAGTAAGATACAATGTTCGTGTTATTCGAGTTTGGAAAATCACCCTTCACAGAGGCAAAGAAAAAAGACTACGGGTACTACAAATCTGATCTTTGTTAAGTAGTTTCTGTAAGAGATGGGCTGCCGGATTACAAAACAGGTCTTGTTTTGATAAAAGGTTACCACCCTGACCTCCGGCAACTCCATTGTTAAATAAAGGTTGGACTTGTAAAATCTATAGATCAGAGTTATTGAACATCCCTATATATCTAACAGTTTTATTGTTATCGTTATTATTAGTAGTAATTGTGCAGTTGTAGTGGTAGTATATATATTTTATTTCTTCGTGGTACCAGTAGTAGTAGTAATAGTAGTCTGATTTTGAAGCCCGGTACACCTCTAGCTGTCAGAAGACAGATGGACAGTAGTAGTATAGTTGAACTGATATTTTCAACAATGTGATTTTATTGTTATACATTTATATAAACAACTTACTGCAATCTCAATTGTGTTTCTTTACAAATTCCTTCTTTGATCCTTTTTGTTTATTAACTAAGTATTTTAAAGTGCATTATTATTATTATTATTATTATTATTATTATTATTATTATTATTAATAATAATAATAATAATAATAATAATAATAATAATAATAATAATAATAATAATAATAATAATAATAATAATAATAAAATCTGTGCTTTGCGCAGGTCACTTATCTTGCATTGTTATTTACTTTTATTTAGTTTTTCTTTTTAAAACAGTCTAGTGAACTTGACAGAAAATTCTTTATAAATATGGCTCATAATCTTCAAAACTGTATGAGTTTGGTAATGTTGGGATGTGTCACATAGAATACAAACGTGTTGCTTTGTTTTACAACGTATAGAATAGTATGACCTTGATTTTTAATATTTTTGTTTGTTTGGTGAATCTCCACAAAACATCACTGTTTCTTGTCACGGATTTGTGCCAGAGAACAATTTGGTGAACAAAACGTTATTTATCATAAAAACAAACAAACAAACCAAAAAAAAAAGAAAAAAAGCCATAACTTAAAGTTAGGTCACATGTGCATAATCGGAAAGAAAATGTCTCGGTGCTGCTAAATGCACCACCTGCAAGACACCCAGGCATTGACTTTTTTTCTGGCTGTCTTCAATTTGCAATCATATAATAATGGATACTACTGCACCTCATAAATTAACTTTTCGTTGTCCATGATTAACTTGTTTTGAGGCATGTGTTTGATGTGTGTCAAGGGTGTTAACCTTGCTTCTGATTGGTCAGTTTCCTCCCAGTCGCGCAACGAAAAAAATAAAATAGAAACTGTTTCTATTTTAGCGACGCAAAATTTTCCCAAAGCTCGCATCGCTCGTTGCTGGTGTGGATGCAGCTTAAGTATCGTCAGATCACGTTATGTGTGCAGGTATTCATTCTCCAAGATGAATGTTATTAATATTATGCATTATTGTTATTTAAAATGTTGCTACGGACCTTGACCTTGCTGTCACCAATAATTTAATTAGCCAAATTTAGGGAAGTGCAGTTGCAGTGTTAGTTAACATTAAGCAACCTGGCCATCATTACTAAACGTATCCCAGTGGGGTGCTGTATGTGTTCCTGGTAATGATACGACAGGCTGGGTTGAGCTCTCTGGAGGGCGCAATATCTTAATGGTGCTCTCAATGAGCCTCTGTCCTTGGAGAGTACTCCTCTTTGACAATCCCAGCTGATGCACATTTTAAAGCTAATGCAGAGAAGGTTGGATTCCCACTTGGCTTTGCTAGAAGGCCTCCTCTGTCCTCTTGTCTAGGGGGAGTGCAGTTTCATTTAAATTAAAAGCCAGCAACCATCTGCAGCACTATGTTCCGGTTCCAATGTAGGTTGTTCAGACAATTGGTCTCAGTTACTGCATTGGGCTGGGTCATTCTTTATCACTTCACCCTTATAATTCCTTTAAGCCCTGTGATGCGTGCTATAAAAGGTCGCTGTAAAAATATAAGATTAGATTGTATTAGAGTAGCTAAAAATACAGACAAAGAAGCTTTTTTTTTGTGTGTTTTCAAAACTAATCCAGTTTGTTTGTTTGTTTCTTCCCCCAGGTGTTAATCTATGATCTTGTGAACGTGGAGCTGACAAGCCGGAGACTCAGGACTCAGGAGCAGTGCCACTCTGGAACATGGTGCCTAATCGCTGTCCAGCGACGCTGCTGGTGCCAGTAGCCGCATTAGTGATCTGCCTGGTGCTATCGTCTGTGGCAGACAGTGAGTACAACCACAAACTGATTATTTTTATTCATTTTCTAATGTTGTCTCTAAATCAGTGGCGACGGAAGCTTTTTACAATTGGTGAGGGGCGAAGCTTCCTCTGAGCTGTTTTTAGTGCACCCACTGAAACAACACAATTTGTGAGTTAATATTGAAAATAATTAAGGCCCTACATAAATCACGGCGAGATCTTCTTCAAAAAATACAGCTCAGTTGCGACCAAAGCATGAAAAAACGCAGAAATTTAGTTCTGGTGTGGAGTGCAGGATGCGCCCTATAGCCTGGACGTGGACGGTTCGAGTCAAGGCTATTCCACTGCCGACCGTGGACGGGAGCTCCCAGGGGGCGGAGCACAATTGGCCGCCCGCCGCCCGGCCAGAGCTGCGTTGTCCTCCAGCGCTGTAGCTCTGAGGTGGCTGCATCGTGGGTCTGCAGTGTGAATAGAAGCGGTTAGCTGACGGCACATGCTTTGGAGGACAGCGTGTCTTTGTCTTTGCCTCTTCTGAGTCAGCGCGGAGGTGGTAGCTGTGAGCTGAGCCTAAAAATAATTGGCTATTCCAAATTGGGGAGAACATGACAAAAACAATTGGCGACTACTACATTTAAAAAAATAAATAAATAAGTAAAAAATAAATAAATAAAAACCAGCAAACTTTGTAGAGTGACCGGTGCATTTACAGTATTTCACAGTAAATAAAGTTGGAACACAAAAGCGAGCCCAGGCATACCTGTATATTTACAGTTAAGCATTCAATTTCAAACAAAAATGCTCTTGCTACATTTTTTAGATACTGCCAAGCATGGTCTATAGCACTGACAAACCATACCTTTTTTAAACTGTTTCAGACTTTCTTTTTGTTTTGAATTAATGCTGTAGTGTCTGTACAGGAACACATGTGACCACATGAGCATTCCGTAGGCAGGGGAAGGCAACCTTTGGCACTTCCAACCCATTCCATTGCAGGACTTTGTTCCAACCAGGTCCTAAATTATTTAATTGACCCTGTTGGAGATCAATTAAATAATTAAGGCGCCATTTAGATCAAAGTCCTGCAATGGAATGGATTGGAAGTGCCAAAGGTTGCCTACCCTTGCCTTAGGGCTTTAGCGGAAAACTGTTCTTAAATTCAGGTACCTCATAAAAGCAAACGTGATTTGTTTATATCTCTCATAAAACATGTAAAAGAATAAAAGTACCGGTAACTTTTTATTTTGTTTAGTTGAGTGAACATTCGTGACGGTGGTAAAATGTATAAATGAAAGTTAAAAAAAAAAATAAAAAACCTTTTAGTAATTAGAAATATCTAGTAGACTACATGTGTTAGTGCTGATTATGCTGTTTGTTCACTAACTTGTTCACAGTGTGTTTATAATGTTTATTCAAAGTAATCAGTCAGCATCTAGTTGTTTGATTTCTACAACTTGTCATTCAAACAGGAGACTTGCTATTCCTGTTGGTCTTACTTGGTATTGACAGAAAAACATTCAGAGGATGTGTACTGGAATGGAGATTTTCTTTCATACTGTATTTTTCAGGAAAAGGAAACCTAATCTGGGAGAAAATGAAAATATTTAAGCACATTACATTACAAACGAAATAAATTGGCATCTGGAAGCATTTTGTTCATCATGATTTTCTTTACAGTGCAAAACAAGAGTTTCTATCTTATACTGTATCTATTAAATATTCCATTTAGATAAAGACAGACTTACCAAAAACTATAATGGGAAATTTACAAAGGGAAAAGATACATTTTCAGGTTTTAGTTCAAGAAAATCGCACATAAAAAGCAAAGCACTTTCATGGAATGAGGACTCTGACAAACTTTTAGAGACCCTGACACTGAGAAGATTGTTTCTCACTGACTGCTGGTGCGGCACAGCTGGGGTCTGACACATCTTGCTTAGAAACAAGAATTTTCATTTCTGAGTTTGCAATTAGCAGTACAGAGGAGGCTGTTCAGAGACCCCATCCCTGTATTGAGATAATTGCCTATCTGAATATGAATTGCAAATCCACCTGACATGCCTTGAGTTCTGTGATGCGGTTTAACTTGTCCAAGCCCTACATTAATTATCTTGAAAGTATAGCCCAGCTGTCATATTTAGAATTACTTCTAGATAACCTTACATGGTGAGTAATGCAAAGTTAAATAACTGGAAGAAGTGTTGACTGCCATAATGTGTCTCCAGCAATACCCTTTTTTGTTATCAGAGCATAGCTGTGATTTGTTTCCCTTCCGTTCCTCCAGTACTTGAAATATAATTCAGAGCTAGTGCTGCCTTTGCAGATTAGGTTTCACTAATGCCCAGTATAATGGTAATGCATCATTTCAGGCACAAGTTGGTTCAAATTGCTACATATAACAGTGGGTGTTGTAACAGTGGGTGTCTGTTTGTTGAACAACAACATTTTCTTGCCTAAACTAGAGAAGAAAATTTGAATCTGCAGAATGGGTTGGAACATCGAAAATAGATGGAGGTGTTTCTTGCACCCTGTAAATCTATGTGTACTCAGCTGTAGCTTATATTGTAGAACGTACAGTACACAATATTTGTTCAGTAGTCAGCTTAAATACAGCTTAAAAGCTTTCAGTTTTAACATCCTGGATACATTACCAGCAATTCCTGCTTGAATCTACTTTTAAATGTGTAAAATAATGAAGTGCCTTTTGGCTTCATCTTTAAATTTTTTTTTTTTTTTCAGGATTTTTTTTTTAAATAAAATGTATGCATTAAATGTTCCATTTAGATAAAGACAGACTTACCATGATGAACTGGAAAAAAATACTTTTAGAAGTTATTTCTAATTTTATAACTAAATAAAAAAGAAATTTTCAAACATTCAATAATCTGAAAAACAAATCTTGATTTAAAAAAAAAAAAAAAGATAGTCACTTATTTGAATGACATTATGAATGTGTTTCCCTACTTCTGTACAATTACAGAGCAAATACAAATTCCTTTCCCTGGCAAATTTCAGTGAATAATTACTATTGACCTAAAATAATCTTTAACACTGGACTTTCTTCCAACAGTTGGTGCTATCTGCATGTACAGCTGTGGTTTTGCATCACCATATAGAATTAACTAATTTTGCTTCATAAAGTCAAAAGAAACCTGCTAAATGTTATGTTAGCATATTGAATTACATACCGGTTTGTAGTTTTCCATATACTTAACGACAAAACTGACAAATTTAAAACTGTGACATTTCAAAATCTAACATGAAATACTGTACTACTGTTGTGGCTTCCGGTAGACGTTTGCGATATGATTTTGTAGTTTTGTTGATTTATACGATGTTAAGTAAGATCAATTATGCTCATACTGTTTTTTTTTTATTTTTATATAATGTCTCAATCCTAAAATTCTAGGTGATGCAAAACTTTTGGCTATAGCTGCAGAACTGTAAAATTGTGTGTTTATTACTGTATTACAAAAACATATTGAAAACATTAGCTTTGCTCGGTAGCACACACCCACCCCACTGCTATGAAAACCCTAGGCAGAGCCTTGTATACTGTATTTATAGTCTTCAAGAAAAGAAAGTAAGCATTTGTGGTTAAGTATTGTTTTTAAAAGTTCTCTCCAGCTACTGCAGCTTTAGAAAGTTGTATTCCTCAGAAGGTCAGGTTGAAACGACTTTGTCACAAGTCTATTTTGTGGAATAGCACTTTGGATGGAAACTGGCAGGTCTTTTTGAAATCTGTGGTGAAGAATGATTAAATTCTACTTTGAATGCTACTGTATTTCTGTCATGGTGACTGTAATTCAATTCGACCTCCTTTGAGCTATTTCAGGGTGATTGCTTTGCACTCAAAAATCTCTTTCCCTCTCTATCTCTCGCTTTCTCTCTGTAAACCAAATGCTAGAAGATGCCAGGGTTCAAAATTCATTTAAAACTTCAATTTAGTAGAAACACTGCAGGCTCTTAGGTATTAATTACTGTAGTGATGTTTAACCCATCCCTCTTATTATTGTGGGAGTAAACTGGGGGAAAAAATAAGGGGAGGCGTGTAAAGTCCCTACCAGCAACCATTTGGGGAATTACGTTAACAACCCCACTCCAGAATGAAATACTGTAATACTGTTTTGCATTTTGAAATTTCTAAAGTCTGAACAAGATAAAATCCATTTAATGCTACTGGTGCAATTGTCTCCGGCTGCACTTTAGTTTTTAATAAATATTCTCACCACAACACAGAACCTGTGGCAGTTGATTCTGGACTGAACCGTTTCACGACTGGGGGGGGGGGGGGGGAGGAATTTTTTGTTTTACATTGTTCTGTTTTACATTACACACAACGTGTAACTTTTATACCATTACACCAGAGGCCATAAAACGTGCTTATGAAAATACAGGGTTTTTTTTGTTTTTTTTTTAAACCCTACTACAGTAATATCATTGAGAAAGAAAAAATGAAAAGATGACCAGAGGAGTTATGGCTGTCCCAATTTACTAGATTTTTGCTTATGCAGTCAATGTGATATGGTTTATGTGTTCAATACAATGCACTGCACTCTCATTAGTTGACACTATCCTTGGGGGGACAAGTGTTCTGCATCTTAAAACAAGGTGCATTGTATAATGTACTTTTTTTATGCGGTAATGTGGTAAGAAACCAAGGACTAATATATCAGAAGCAGTGTTACAGCATAAGGGGTTACAATAAAGATGAGGGTCATTGACCTGAGTGGGAATGTACTGTATAAGCTTGATAACAGCTTTTTTGAGAAAGTGGTCTTGCTTTATAGTGGAATATTTTGGAAATACCTGTAATACTGTAACTCCTAGATATCAGAAAGCTACAGTAGTACATGCTTGTGTTTTTTTTCTTTCTACAATCTACTGAATTACTTACTGAATTAAAATTGCTTCCCTCTTGCAAAAGCCTCCGTTGAGAGCAGCAAATTGTAATCCAGGAATGTTTCTGGGTTGTTCTCCTTGCCATGTGAAAGTCTTAATCTCACGTTGACAAGACAAGCTGCCCCACATTCAGGCTATTAATATTTAACTTTGGTTGAATGTGTCTTGCTATGTGATAATATAGTGAGAGAGTACTGTAGCTCACGCACTCTTGTTGTAGTGTGATCATTTGTACTTTGAACATGTAGCTGTGCTTATTGAGCTACAGAATAAAGAATGCAGTAGATACTTGTGTGTGTTTTTATTTTTTCCAATATGTTATTCAAAGAAGTCTCCTAATTTAAAAATCTTAATGACTTAATTGCAGGTGGCGCTCGCTGTGTCTTATAGAAACCGCTAAAGCCTTCACATCATTGTCACTGAGGTTTACTATCCTAAAGCCTCCTGGTTAATTTTGAAGTAAACTAACAGCCCTTTTTAGCCTATCGCCACACTGAAGCTTTTCTTTTTAGTCATCTGCAACTGTACACAGCCGAAGGAAAGCACCTTTGTGTAACTGGCTTTCTTTTATACACGCTTGGAGATGAAAAGAGAAGGTAGCGAAGACAGCTAAGCGCAATGGGTTTCCTGTGAAGCCCCTTGACTGTGATGTCAGAATTCACCAGCTCAAGACAGCTTGGGGAAAATGAAGAGGTTCAGGTATACAGGAATGTAGCCCCTAAACCCACCAGAAAAAGGGATGTATTACTGTCATTTTGAAAGTTTTTGCTTGTGACAAACATTGTCTCAAATTGATTTTTTATGAAACATTATTTTAGATTCTATCTGCACATTTTGTGTATGTTGATTATACATTTCCATTGATTTGAGCAATTAGAGGTGAATCGATCTGCAGTCCAGGGTTGGGGCTTTAGCGTAACCACAGCAATCAAGGAATGTGGCAAGCTGTCACAAGCTGTGGAGACCTTTAATTGAGGATAAAGATTAACCTCCCAGACAAAGCTTGCATCATTGCACAGCAAGCGGAGGCTAAATGGATAGCACATACCAGAGGTAATCAGCCCCCCTCATCATAATGCTGGCATTACTGGTGTTTGTTGGTGCAGAAGATTCAAACTATATATTCTTGAATTAAACAGATCTAATGAAATTAAGTATGTGGTACATCTGAGTTTAAAGTTCATTGAAACTTGCAAAACAAAATCATTGGACAGAGAAGCACTGCCAGGCCTCCACTGCATTACTAATCCATTTCAGCTTTTCATTGACACTTCTGCCAGGTTGATTTGTATGAATTATTTCAACAAGTGCTGAATCCTGTGTGTGACTTAGACAGTCTGGGTAGATGAACCAGCTCAGTCAAGCTCAACAGCTCTGCAAGTACAGTACTGTAGTTGGGTATTAAGTCTTATAGTCTTGACAGGTTAAATCAAGTCCCTATCTCTAGGGAAAGTGAATCTCACAAAAAACACAAAAACCAACACAGGCTGCTGAGATAATGCAATTAAATGCTAAGGAGTTTCCACAGTGGTTTTCATAACAAATTCACATTTCACATTTGGGCTGATTTTATCTGACCTTATCTCTCGTCACCATACCCCCCACCACCACATGCTGTTACATTTACAGTACTGTGCCTCATATTAAACACTCTTCTGCCATTGATTTTTAAAGTTAGACATAATTGACAAGAGTGCAAACCGAGAGAACTGACCATCGACAAACAAGGAAACAAGGTCAGATAAAATCAGATCTTTAGAAATGGAATTTTTTTTTTACAGAATTTTGTTTTATTTCATGGTTGCATGTGACCCAATGTAAAGTGCCATTTGGCTGTTGCTGTATTTTTTTTTTGATTCAGTAGTGACTTTACCAATTAATTTATTTGTCAGATTGGAGGTGGGTGTTATTTTTGATAACTGGAAAGTTCTGAAATGTTATTGTACACGGTTATACAGTGATTAAAATTGTAGAAACCCAGATTCTTAGTGTACTGTTCTGTTAATGAAACATTAATTTATTCAAACAGTTAAACAATTTACAGAGTTAAAAAAAGCCTCTCTTATAAAGCAAAATACATGTTAGTTGAATTTAAGTACTGTGCATTTGAAAAAAAAAGGTTTTAAGAAACTATACTATTGTTATCGGCGGTTTGTACCTTCTTATTGTTTCTATGACAACAATACTGCTGGTGCCTTGGCAATCGTTATGTGTGTTTCTCTGTAGAAAGCCATGTGAAAAGGGAAAGTCTGCCTTTGTGAATGCTATAGTTTGTTTTCTTTGTGGGCTTTTTTGTGTTTGTTTCCCTCTTCCTTTTCTCCCCAAATAAGTTAAATTCCACAAATGCTTTAAAGTCAGATCCCTTTTCATGGCTCCTGTAGCAGACCCAGTGAAAAAGGTGACGGGGGATTCCAAGTAAACCAAGTCTAATTGAAATGGATGAAAATTGATTCTGTTAATTAAAAGTAGCCATATCCTGGATACCAGGCATTTAAGAGTAATGTTGTTTGTCCACAGCTGGAGTCCACAGGGGACTGGGGACAGAGTGACAGTAGAAGAATAAAAAGAGGTGTATGGAGACTGAGTTATCAGACATGAGGGGAGGAGGAGGAGAATGTTAAAGGTTAACAATGTTAGATGACTGCTTTAATTAGAGCACTTAAGGGTGCTGCAGGCGACTTCCACCCTATCCTACTAGTGGCCTGAATTTCAAATTCCGCTGTAAGGACAGGATCAGTGTCCTTCCTGGAGGTGAAGACGAAGATGTTACAGCACTGAAAAATAATGTAATCTCTTACCCCCTTTTCCCACTCTCCATTGTATAGTTACTGTTCATTTGCGTACGTGCGGAGATGTAAGATTTTTTGATGCTAGCAGTTTTTTTTTTATTTTTTATTTTCCCCCTTCTCTCTCTTCCTTTCTCCATCTCTCTCAGATGATTGCCTTGCTAATTGTTTGCCTTTCTCGGAACAAACAACGCAGCATGCCCTTCATGTGGCATGGATAAATGCATAACGTGGTTGGTTTTACTGACCCAGGGTGCTGGAGCAGAAGCGAGATGCTAATTGTAGAAAGCATGGCATTTGAATCGTGTCCAGGAATTGATGGCTTTGTTTATGCAGCACGACATATTATTCCAGCAAGCGGCCGTTCCCGGGAACTGCAGTTGAATATCTGCAAAACGCTCATGGTGTCTGAAATTGGGATTTGACACCAAGATTACAAGGGGGGGGGGGAATCCGATTCTAGTTATACGGTCGGCATTAATTGCCAGATGAATAGTAATAGTATTGAAATGCTTACAAATCGCAGTTCTCAGTTTCGCAAGTCGTCAGAAAGTGATCTTGAGCTGCCTGTATGAACAGAAATGAATGTTTTTGAAGGACAAGGATCCAGTGAGATTTGCATATGTTCTAAAGAGGCTTTGAAGGTATGTCTGCAACTTGAATTCAACATACAGTTTATATAACAAGGCATTTCGTACAGTGAATACTGAAGCTCGGCAGTGAAAACCCTTTGTTTCAAATGGACCTATTTGCTCCCCTAAAGAATAAAACACCAGGCTGCTGTTCTGGGGGGACCCGAAGCCTTTTTATTCTCCTTTATCTTTACACAGCAGTGTTAACATACAGACAAGAGGAAGGATTAATGGCAGTCTGTTAGTGGCTCTACCCTGAGTGCTGGTAATGGGCTCCACAATTGATTTATAGCACTAGTTCAGATTTCACCAAAAAGCGTATGTGTTATTTAATTATTCATGACAGATGGATTATCTCAGGAAATTAAGACATCAAGAAACAAGTAAAAACTGTTATTGAGCAGAGCTATAAACAAAGAGAGAAGCAGGATATTTGCAGAGATGCTTTTTGGAAGACTTTCTCACCCATGAGTATTTAATACTTTTAAAGTAGAACAGATTTCCCCACAGGCTGTTATCCATCTGTTGGTTATCATACCATTATCAGGCATTTATTTAATTAATTTGTGTTTATTTCATCTATGTATCTGTTTATCCCAACTTTATTCTTTACTGCCTGATTAAACATGCTTAGTCCTTTTAAGCTACATCAGCAGGGGAAAAAAACAGCTTCTTAGCAAACTCCTTTTGAACCAGAATGAGCTTTTCTTAATGTGCACTAACTGCAAAGCTCTTTAGGGAAGTAACACTGTCCTTCTGTAGTGTCATTAACTAAGTTCATTTTTAACAGTGACTTGGTAAACAACATCCTCTGGCAGCTGGTGGGGGTATTGTTCTGGGTTCTGGGCTTTTAGTAATCCAGCCCTATAGTTACTATACTACAACAGAGCCAGAATCAAACTATATAGGCCAAGATACAGTACTGTACTGTGTACTGTAGGTGGGTCATTTGCTGCCTTTTCAGAGTAGCCTAATTCTACTCTTTGCCATCCTTTTTGTTGACTTTTGACAGTGCAGAAGGCATTATCAGCCACAATGCTGACCTTTGACAATCTGTTTGAAACAACCTGCAGTTTTGCTAGTAGCAAGTGCACACAGCTGTGTGTGTGTGTTTACTGCAGCTGTTACTTGAGGGTTAGGGGTTAAACAAAGCCGTCTGAAAGGGAAAATAATTCAACTAAAACCCTGCTATTCCCATTGGGAGAAGATGGTCATAAGAGTCTAAAATTAGTTTCCTTTAAATGGTCTGTTTTAGTCAGTGTTTTTGACGTATTGCAGGAGTTTTAGCTCTTTAGGCTGACCCTATGTCACCTAGCGCTGGCTGCCCAAGGGAATACTTACCCTTTTCAGGGAATATTTTATCATTGACAGCCAAAGTAGCCAAGTTCCTCTGCATTTGGGAGTCTAACTGAGACTGGCAACCTGGTAAAATGTGACCTTTTTATTAAAAAAAAAAAAATCTGATTTATAGTACAAGCTTACTTTGACTATTAGATTGTTTATTCAGAAGATAATAGCACACCATCGTGCTTTCTGATTTTGATAGATTTTTGTATTTTTTTTTTTTTGCCAATTTCCCCACAACAAAAAATAAAAAAATGCATTTTGCACTGAACTGTAGTTGTTATAATTTCCCTTTGGGGGTTTTAGTCACTTTAAATAAAGACACTGCTTTCTTTTGATTCTGGCTTAGAATAGATTTGAAGTAAGCTGATTTTATTATCGCCAAATTGCAGATATTCAGTGTACTGACACTTGTCTTCAGAGCATTTTTAATTTGTGTTCAACAAATTAACTTTTCCACTCTAATCTCTTGAAGCTTGTCCATCTGTGAAATATATGTACTGTATGTAAGTGCTATTTTTCACTGTTGCCTTTTTCGAAGTAGTCATTTTAGCATATGTGATGATTTAAAAAATGAGGAAGTGGAAATAATTTTAAAGCAATTCAGTGAAAAACGCTGATTGAGAGGTTCAGCAATGTACACTCTGCAATGCAGACAGGGACTTGAATCTGAGTGATTGGAAAGACAATGTCTCTTTGTGGTAGATGGCACACTGTGTGGCAGTGTCAAATACGTCAGCTGTGACTTACATCTGTCCTGACATTAAAAATGCATTAGCAAATACCTAAAGCATTTCTGTACTGTATTGTCTTGCCATATATTTTTGCCATGCAGGTGATAGTAGCGATAGTCTTTTTTTCCTCTGTAATTGTTAGAAAATAAGACCTTCTGTTCTCTGTATATGTTTTAAATTACTTAGACTTTCTGTGAACGGTGGTACTGTTGCTGATGTGTATAATTTCTCTGAGAAATTGATTTATGGAGTTGTCGATTTATATGTTGTACTTACCTGGTACAACATCTCTATATCCCTGTATATCCCATTTTGCAGTAACAACTATATCCCTCTCAATTCAAGTCGTCATCCTGTTTTACAAAATAACATTATTTTCCTATCCAGTATCATGTAGTCCTGTAGTTGTCCATATTATGTAATACTTTTACTGATTTGCGCTGGTTGGAAGCCTGCTTAGGCTGTGTACATAATACTGTTTGATGGTAAATCACGATCCCTGAATCATCTATGAGTTGACTTAACAGAGGGTTGTAAAATATATTCCAGATGAACCTGCATTGTTCAGGTCATATCCATAAATCTGCTTATTTTGTTCATTTTACAGGATTGCTGCTGGGTCCCTTCTCTGCTTACCCTAGGTGCTCTACTAAACCTTTGCTTACAACCCATGTCCGACGTGGAAAATTGCTAACCTCCTTCCAGACCTTCTGTGTTAACGCTGTCTATTCCCTACACCTTAATACCCTGGCACTACTTTGCTTTGTCGTGTCTTTCTGTCTCCCCCATCTGCCACACATAAGGGCATTGTTCTTTTACTTCCCATTCTCAATACATGTTTCTGCCCTGTCTGTCTATGTTACAGTTTGGGAGAATAGACGGCTATTGTAGTTCATTTAAAATACAACACAATAGAATCCTTATGATGGTGCACATGAAAACAGCAGACTGAAGTCAACTCCCTCAAGGCCGTGACACAGAGCTTTCTTTTGTATGTGGCTCAGTTCGCTGGGTAAGTGTCCTTCTACAGTGCTGTTGGTGGTGGAATAAGCAGCAACTTGCAGTATGTTTCTGTGTGAATGACAGAGGAACAGCATAGAGAATTGGTGCCATTCATTTTCTTTCATGTTTGATCAATTGCAAAAGCCTCAGTCCCATTTGCATTAAAAAGAGATCACAGTTTACGTTTAATCTATCCTCTAGGATGACCCGTAGCGGTAATATCCTACACTTAAAAGCATTTGCAAGAGGCTTGTATTATTATTATTATTATTTATTTCTTAGCAGACGCCCTTATCCAGGGCGACTTACAATCGCAAGCAAATACAAATACATTCAAGTGTTACAATATAAGTCATACAATAAGAACAAGAAATACAATAATTCTCAAGTGTGACAAACCACAATTCAATAATACAGCAGATAATAGTGAAAGTTACATCAGGATATGATTAAGTAGTGATAGTTACATCAGGATATGATTAAGTACAAAATACTACAGATTAAACACTTGGGAGATTACAATATTCTGAGGTACAGGATTAAATGCAGTAAAATAGGGGGCAGATAAGAGCAAAATAAAGCATATTTAAATGAAGGGTGATAGTGTCCCAGGATACAACAGAGGAGTTCTACAGGTGCTGTTTGAAGAGGTGAGTCTTAAGGAGGCGCCGGAATGTGGTCAGGGACTGGGCAGTCCTGACATCTGTAGGAAGGTCGTTCCACCACTGCGGAGCAAGGGTGGAGAAGGAGCGGGCTCGGGAGGCAGGGGAGCGTAGCGGAGGTAGAGCCAGTCTTCTAGTGCAGTTAAAAACAAAGAAAAAGAACAAACAACGACAATAAACAGATGTTTTGTATCATGTTCCTTAATGTAAGGCTATATTTTTGCTTATAATACTGCATGCAGTATGTCACCAGAATGTACTTGAAGATATTCATAGACTTTTAAGTCTGAGCCTTTTAAATCTAAATGCAGTAGACCCATTTTATAGACATCTGTTGATCTTGCGTATTTACTGGAGCTTCTGCCTAATTTGCCTTTTATGTGTTGTGTTTAAAATTATATCATCATCCTTCAAAGCACCACAGATTGAAGCACGGTACGAACGATGCAGTACAATTGTTTAAAAAATAAATAAATAAATAAATAAACTACAGCTGGTAACAGAGAGGAAAGAGTAGACTGCTCTTAACATGGAACAATGTTTCTTTGAAGTCTTGCACTGGCATAATGGCCTTAGGATACAGGATAGCTCAAAGGTGATGACAACAATGATGATGAGTTGTAACAAAACTCCTGAGCATTGTGAATTTGATAGGGGTTTAGTACTGTAGCGCTACTTTAGAGCAGGTCTGATTTGATAGGGATTCTGTACTGTAGCATCACTTTAGAGCAGGTCTGATTTGATAGGGATTCCATACTGTAGCATCACTTTAGAGCAGGTCTGATTTGATAGGGATTCTGTACTGTAGCGTCACTTTAGAGCAGGTCTGATTTAATAGGGATTCTGTACTGTAGCGTCACTTTAGAGCAGGTCTGATTTGATAGGGATTCTGTACTGTAGCGTCACTTTAGAGCAGGTCTGATTTGATAGGGATTCTGTACTGTAGCGTCACTTTAGAGCAGGTCTGAGCAGGTCTGATTTGCATTCGGTCCGAGTCCTAGTCGGGAGCAGGGGGAAGGTCACCTCCTGAAGAAGCTCTGTTACTGTATCAGTCCTTTTCTCGATTTTAAGGAGTGTATGGTTTTCAGATTTGCGATTTGCATCTTCAGCTGAACTGCTTTTATTTGTCAAACCTTCCCTGGACTGTGTGTGTAAGAGATATTGAGAATGAGTGGGGGGGGGGGACAACTAAGTCCACGAGTTCTCAGGTATTGCCTGTCCTTGCCCTGTATTTGTCAAGGCATTCCTCTTGTAGCCTTGTCAGAACCATGCAGTCCAGCTGGATCTCTGTAACGCTTTTAGTAAAATCGAAAAATGACAAGTGAGAGGAATTCAGCATTACAAAATACAATAACAATATGGCGCTAAGAGGTCTCCAATAGAGCTGTTTTATAAGTTTTAGAGCAGCTGCATTTTTAGATTGCCAGTTATCAGTGAATGTAGAAAATGATTTAGGTTTTGAAAGCTGCCTCAACTGTGGAAGTACGTAGGAGTGTGATGTGATATGGAAATGCTGTGTGCAGCACACTTGAATGGATGTGGTTTGGTTATAATTGTATAGTACATGGAATTGGAATGTCGGTTGCTCAAACCATGCCAGTATTTTCACTCCTGTTTCATTTCTCATAAATGTAGCCGAATGCCAGTGAAGACTCACCGTTCAGCATTGTAGGTCTTTCAGAATGTTTTCAGATTCGTTTGGATAAATTTGCATTATCCATTTCAGTGGGTGTGGATGGAAATAGTTTAAGTAATCTGATTTAACAAACTTTTTGAAATTCAAGGTTGATGCTAATGTGCATTGCATACATTTAATGACTGTGTGATTATCTGATGCAATAAAAACAGTGACAAGACACTTCAGAGCATGCTAGCCGTAGACATCAAAGATATCATCGAATCGGGAGGTAGCCGAGTAGGAAGAAAGTTTTATTGGTAAGTGCACTTATTTTAATCAAAGCTCTTTTAAGGGGCCGGACCAGTCTTCCATGCTGTCATACAGTATACTGAAACCGCAGTACTGGCTAAAACCCCAGTGAGAAATGTGCAAAGAAATGTGCTAATGAGGCAGCTTTATTTGGGTTTAATTGCATGTACAGCATGCTAATTGTGTTTTAAGCACATTATTGTAAATGCTTTCCTAAAGAACACTTCTGATGTTGTCTGACACGTGTATTACCTGCTGATTAAATGTGTAAGTGAAAATGATAAGTCACTAATACATTATTAATGAGAATAAATGGCTTGCACTCAAGGTAGTTTTATTGATCATTTTAAGCCACCCTTGTTCTAAGTGCTGGTGAAAAGTATTTAATACCCTGGAGATGGGAGATGTTTGCTTGCTTCTAATCACAGCAGGTGTATGCTACAAATTGCATTTATTTAACTAGTGTTTCCTTGTTGTTGTACACTGATAGTGCATTCTCTGTAGTTTTTCTTAATTTCTCTCCACCTGGGCTTTTTGAAAATTCCATGCTGTTTACTTGAAACAGATTAACCCTTATTATCTGAGAGCACAGCATTGGGGACATTGGAACTTGTTAACGGCAGGTGGGAAGAACTCTGAGAACGCTATGGCTTTAAAAGCGTGGGGAAAGGAAACATATTCCAGATGTTGAGCTCAGTCATGCAGCTGTGCTCCATTGAATTTGGTTTACAGCTGCTGTACGACTGTTTGTTATGCTAATCTACAGACAGTCTGGTTAATCAGATTAGAGATTTTGCTGCTATAGAAGCCTCCAACAGGCGCAGAACTGCATGCATACCGTCTTAGAAAACTGAAAACTAATGAAGGATTCTGGTCAAAGCTATTCATGATCTTTGACTGATGCCATGAGATAATATTGTAATAGAAAATAGATCTTGACTTCTAAGGCACTGCATATGCTCTGATAATACATTTCAGGCAGTAATATACTATATTACAATACAATGCAAGTTTGAAGCCTTATTTTCATTCTACATTAGGTATATGGTTACATTAGAAGTATAAGCCACCAGCACCTTACTAATAGCATTTGTCATCTCATTATTTAGCAGCAACAAATTTAGTAAACACTAATGATCTATAATTGTTTAAACCCTGGTTTTATGGCCAATGCCTGCAATAAATGTATGTTTTTAATCTGGCTTTCCTTTTTTTTTAAAAAATGTTTTAACTGTCTAGCTGTTGGCCCTTTTGGGTACATGCAGATGACAACTTAATTTGAAGTCATTTGGCATCAGATGACATTCAGCAGTAAAATTACAATATTTATTCATTGGATTATTTTTATTTTTTTTTAAAACAAGTTCCTGCTGCATTCAAATTTGATGCTGTCAAAAAGGGATTTGCAACTGCTCTGGGTGGGTTGCTTACCTGGCAGTTCAGTCGAGAATTGCACTGCTCCTGAATTGCACTGCTCCTGAATTGCACTGCTCCTGAATTGCACTGCTCCTGAATTGCACTGCTCCTGAATTGCGTCCCACAAGTATACACAAAAAGGAAGGGAGAGAGAGCGCTTTTAGTCCCTGTGCTCCCAGATTGTGGAATGCACTGCCACCTCATATCAGAAGTGCTACATCATCAGCTGATGACTTTAAGTCAAAATTGAAAACGATTGATTGATTGACTCACCACTGATCTATAGATTTGGAAATATCTTTAATGGGGCTTCAGTTGAAGGGGCACCATCTTTTGGAGATCTATGTTAATGCATGATTATCATAATCAAGCAGAAGAGAAAACAAGGCTTTGAAATGTAGTTTTAGGGATTTTAGCACTTGCAGCATCTAAGGCAGGGACGTGATCCCTGGGCTGCCACTGGAGTGAATAACAGTCTGAGACATTTTAACTTTTTTTGTGAGTGTGTTTTATAACGCGTTGTCTGTAAGCTCCCAGCCATTTAGATTCACGCGTTGTCCTGCTACCCCTGCTTCACAGCTGCACTTCTTCTGTAAAGAAGCTCTGAGGCTTATTCCTCTGATCGGGCTCCAGCTGTGATGTTGAGCCCTGCAGGCGGCTTCTAATCATTGTTTGTAGCTTTGAGGAGAGGTTTCATCCATTTCTCAGGAGTACAGGGCTCTCTGGCTGTGTCCGCCTTCGTGTGTCACACTGCACATTCCTATGGAAAAGGTCTCTAATAGCAGCTTAATAAACATGAAGACAGGGCTGTTCTAAGGCACATTCTGTGGCACTGATTATACTACCTATACCAGATATTCAACTGTTGTTACAGCAAGCTAAATGTTTGCCCAGAATACTTATTTGTTATGTTACAGTAAATAGGACACAGTTTGATATTTTTGCTAGTAGATCTTTTCTTTTAAGATAGGTTTTTGATGTTCAGGGTTTTTTGTTCAGATGTAGTAAGGTGTGGCAGAAAATGATTTCTATTCGGCTCCACGGGATGCCAACACTCTGAACAGACAAGCATTTAAATGTTAACCAGGTATGAGTTCTTTCAATGATGGGCCAAGGTGATGACGTGTATGCAAATTGCATTGCTCAATGTTAGACAAACCATTTGTTGAGAAATTTCTACTGAGGTTTTTTTTTTTTGTTGTTTTTTTTTAAACGATTACCAACTGATTTTTTGTTTTATACTTTTGGGGATAAATAAGTTAATACACGAATAAATAAATACATAAAAGGAGTTGTAATGTGTTACTGTCAACGTGATTAATCAATATGGACAAAAAGTGGATAGTGAACGATTTGACAAGGCGAAAGTGTGGAAAATGTATTTCCTATAAATTAGATAAAAAAGCAACTAGGAGAACAAAAGGAGGCCAAATTCCCCCCACGCCCTGTTGCAGTAACCCAACGGTGCACAAGTGTAGCGAGGGTTTAGGAATCGTACATGCTAACAGGTTTGGAGTATATGGAGGCTGGCAGTTTTAATTGCCTTTCAGTTTTAATTGTGTTTCAGGGCTTAATACAATGAAGAAATACAGTGCCGGATAGATAGAAATGTCATGTACAGTTCTGTAGCCTATTGTACAGCGATAGCCTAAATCAAGGGACCAGTAAGTAGCTTGTTGACCATCAGGAAATTGCTTAAGGCTAAAAAGTCACTAGGGCCTTTAAAGGCAGCTGACTGCTAAAACATTATGGTTGATCCAGTACCCCACAAGGGAAAGGCAAGAGCTCAATCACTGGATATGGTCCTGACTTTGCTTATAAAGAATTTGAACCTGGGTTGGATCAGTAAAAAGCACATCAAAGTGAGAGAAACTTTGCCTTTAATATTATGGAGAACACTCATTAATAATATTGAAGGGTCTACATACTTGCATACAAATGTGGGAGGACCATTCATTTTCATTTGAGCTGTCATTTTATTATTGTATTTATTATGTATGGACTAAAGTGTTCTACTATAGATTAAACAGTAAGCATACATGTTTTAATTAATATTTACAATTACCATTTGTTTGCCCAGTGTACAGTAGCTGAGAATGGTGAGCATGTACTCTTTTCAGTGATATTGTTTCAAGCATGCCTTCTAGATGAATAGATTCATAATTGTGTGTTTGGGTGGAGGCCAGTTCTCCAGTGCCTAATGGAATAATGCGTTTTTATGTGGCTATAGACTCTCAAACCACAGTGGGGAAAAGGACTTCAATGGAGAGCTGTTTATACAATAAGAGGAACGCTAATAGCATGTATACAGTATTATTTTTATAAAGCTGACTTATTCAAAGGTGTAGCACCAAATTAACCAAACAAAAGCGGCCACTAATGCAGTTAATAATGATCCTCGGCTCGGGAGGTAAATCCCTATGAGTCTTGCAGTCTGAGGCTATTGAATCCACAGTGCAGTGTGCTGCACTTCAGCAGCTGTGTTCACAGCAGCATTGCAAACCTCTTTAACCCCTTGGCTGACTACAGCAGACTTCCTCCACTGCTACCAAATATGGGCGCGGATAGCGATACAATTAGGAGGTGTTGCAAGACCACTGTGGGAAAGACCATTATCACACACCAATAACAAAAACATGGTAGGTGGAGGCTAAAGTGTCGATTTTGTATAAACTACTCAATTTTATTTTGTTTTCTCAAAGCTGACTTCCACTATCAAATTTAAAAACAGCAGATTTATGTGTTTTCACATACTTTACAACACCTGACAAGTGCCATCCTTTAAAATCGGCTGGGAACGTTTGTTTTTTTCCCCCTGAGCAGTATTGAAAAGTAGCACTCTGTGCTTCAGCAGGGAATTAAACTGCTGCTCAATTCCTAGACCCATAATCCTATATGATACGTTTGTTTTGGAGATTAATCAGGATTAGGAGTTTTGTACGAAATCTCGCTTTTGTTTGTGAGTATAAGCATCACGTTTTGTTTGCACTGGAATGTTGTGCTTGTATTACTCTGTGAAGGATGCGAGACAAAGAGGTTAAAATGATCCCCCCCCCACCAAAGACACATGTCATTGTATTTTAAAACTAAACATCCCTCCTACTTGAGCAGCTTTAACCACTAAGCCACTCTGCCTATCGTCATGAAACCTAATGAATAGATTCTACTGTTTATATATTCTCTAATGATTCTTTGTAGCCAGTGCCCATGTTGTAAAGCTCAGACCCTGTGGTGTATGCAATAGTTAATAGAGCTGCAGTGTAAAACAAACACCCCGATAGCTATGTTTTCTTTTAACCAAATCTAGGCGCCTGGCTGTTTGTAGATATGGTTCTAATTTTTCTGTTTCCTTTTTTTCCCAGGCTTGCCAAGTTTTGTAAAAACCCCAGAGGACCAAATTGGGATTTCGGGAGGGGTGGCGTCTTTTGTGTGCTTGGCGGCAGGGGAGCCGAAACCCAGGATCACATGGATGAAAAAGGGAAAGAAAGTGAGCTCTCAGCGCTTTGAGGTGAGAAAAGCAATGACCCTGTAGCTTCTTAGAACTTTGACTTGTCTGTGTCTCTGCTTCACTGCACTGCTTGTCTTGAGTTGCCCTTCACTAGTTAAGACACAATATGCTCTTGGCCCAAGAATGGACATTGATAATTAGCCACTATGGAGATAACAAATTGTTTGTGTGTGAAAGACAAGGGACTACAGAAACCTGGTCTTGTTTAATTACTTTGTTACATACTTAATAAACATAAATCTAACTTCACATACAGCTAATGGAAATGAAATGAGATAACTAAATTCCTTCAATTTAAAAAAGGAAGAACATTTTGTAGTATATGGATTAGAGAGAAAGTGCCTCATTATGGAACAACACCATTAGATAACATTCTCTCGTATTGGGTCTTTTTATCCAATCATGATCTGGGCTGTAATGAGGCCAGGGGTTATTTAGACTGTCTGTAAGGAAGACTGTTTTGAACTTCTATTTTGCAGGTGATCGAGTTTGACGATGGCTCTGGGTCTGTCCTCAGAATTCAGCCTCTTCGGACTCACAGGGACGAAGCGATCTATGAGTGCACAGCGACCAACAGCATGGGAGAGATCAACACCAGTGCCAAACTCACAGTCCTGGAAGGTAAGGGAAAGGAATTTCTGCAAATCTCTGTGAACTGATGGGCTTCAGGAGAAACTCAGAAACTGCTTAGCATTGTTTAGTGCGTCAAGTGGCTAATGCAGTAATGTGGAAATATTTGAGAGGAAGCAACAGAAGCTCTTTCTAATAGTGGGGACACTGTAGTTGAGGCTTTCAGGAGTTCATATGTAAGATAGTGGTAATTTTAGATTGTGTGCACAGGGTGAAATACCAGCAAACCCACCAAATGTGTGTATTGATTTTGTATTTTCTATTGTATAATATTAATTATTGGTCTTTTAGGAAGAGGAAGAGACTATACGTCTGTGTATTGAGAAGTAATCGGTGAAACTAATTTACATATATTTTATTAGCATAGAACAGATAGGTGTTAAAGTGAGGATGAGTAATGATTATGTGTTTTCTGATTAACGAGGCTTGAGCGTCATTCTTACAGGTACAGGATTGAGCATCAAGGCCAGCTTTTCAATACATTCTGGGTGTTAAGTTTCCAGTCTGTAATGTGGGCACGTATACAAAGTAGAATATAAAAAACAGTGACAAGCCTCAGAAAAACAACCTGTAATTGTGGCACTTACATAACTAATCATTTACCTTTATGACTATGGTTAGTTAGTCATGATGAATACCATGTGACTTACCATGTGACTTATTTTTAAACTCCCATGTTGCTGCAGTACCTTTTTGCCACATGTTGAGATAAGCTGTTCATGAATGCATACAATGTAAATGTAATTTCCTAATATGATCAGAATATTCCACGAATGAGGGGAGATCAGCTTTGATCTGTTTGCCCAGGAACTGCTATACAGACAGTTATTTATTCCATCAATACAGTATTTACAGTCGGGACTGGTTTGATCCCTTAACGCTATTTATTACCTTCTGACTCAGGGTTTCAGCAGTGATATTGCTGTAGCCCATGAAGACTAATACAGCATGCACCCCAGCCTCATTCTTGTAAGGCCCATCTCTGCATTTGTGCACATCAGTACACTATGCACATCAGTTTTTCGATACAGCCCCTTTAACTGGTTTTAAATGTGCTGTATAAAGTCCCTAATCTTTGCTCCTGTGTTATTGAACTTCACTAGACAATTACACCACCTGCAGTAACTTATGGTCTAAACTCAACAGTGTCAGTTATATGCTTTACATAGCTATCCTCATTCTGAAGTCGAGAGAGATTCTATCAAACCTCTGGTTCCCCAAAGATAGTTACTGTAAGAGTCTGGAGTGTCAGGTCTCTCCCTGGAGTATTGTTTTTGTGTATCTACATACTGTTCTGGACAGGTAAAGGCTCTTACTGGGAGCTTCCATTTTTGCATTCTCCTCCGAGGTGAAGGATTCTCCACTGAGCAACTCTTATTCATTACATTTAAGTAGCAGTGGAGGTGGCAAGCATACATTACAATACTGCACATTCAAGTATTAATGGAGATCACTTTTACAACAACGCAGGTTGTCTTGGAATTCAGTAACATTGGGTCAGTATGTTTCTTTTTTTGTGTTTGTTTTTTGGGTCTGTTTCTCAATTCCTTATTGGGAAGACCAATTGCCCAGCCTCCACTCATCTACATTAATAAACAGTTTAAGAACAAATACTCAGATTTTTCTCAACCAATACCATGATAATATTTAAATATTAAATCTGGCTAGTGATTTTTTTCTTTTTGGATGTGCTGGGGAGCCAGCAAACTTGATCATTACAGTAAATGACAATGAGTCATTTCAGAAGCACTGGATGCATGCGGTTTCTGTTGTTGTACTATTAAGCAACCACAATACTCTCAGTGAGACAGGAGACATTTTATACACATTATCTCCATAATGAATTCCAAGAAGCATTTCTAAGAAACAGGCTTTGCATCTATACAGTGTCTTGATATTCATTTTTGTGTTTTAGTATTCATTGATATTTTGGACGTCAAATATAAGGACCTGGTCAATTTGGTTTTTCCTGGTAACAGCTGTTGCTGCTTGGGTTTTACAGCCTGACAGAAAGCACGAGAAAGCATCACAGAGACAGTTGTACTGTATGTGGAACCATTTAAATAGATAAAAGAGGAGTCCTATAGCTGGAGGCTAATCTGGGCTGTTAAAAGAAGTGTCAAGTGTAGCTTGCCAGTTTGTGACCTGCAGGGAAACTACAGTAGCACTTCGTGCTTAGACCCATTTACATGAGGCTGAGGACGAATCTAGGATTCACCATTTCAAATTCAAATATATTAACAAGTGTTATGTGTGCGGGTTGAGAATGAGGTTGCAGTGTTACCTGATTCTTAGAGCAGATTGTTTGGAGGCAGTATGTCTTTGTGAGGATTGGAACCTTTTGAGGCCATTGTACTAGATGTCCCTGTGGTTTATTTTTACATTAGTTTCCATTGTTGTGTTAAAATTCTATACTAGCACATCTTATAATAAAAGTTCCAGGCTGTGAATGCTGTCGCTTTGTAGCCAAAGCTTTGCAAGGTCAAGTTTATGCCCAATAAAGGCATTCTCTGTTTGTTTGCCTCCTTTGTTTTGATCATCCCTATCATTATGTCTTCATGTTTATATTTGTAGAAGTACTCCCATAATTTATTTTAACTGATTTTGATTTCTGATTGTTTTGTCTTCTCTAAATTCATTTATTTTGTGCTGATGGTGGCCACCGTCCATCCCTATTCTCTGAGAAGACGCAGCAGTGCTGACTGACTGAGCTATTCTGAGATGAATAATAGATGCACCATTCTTTTCTTTAAACGGCTGGGTAACACATAAACTGCAGCAGAGCAGCTAGGTTCCTTTATGTTCTTTTATTTTTAATCAAAAAATCTGATTTGCAAAAGGTCAGTGTGCTTGTCGAATAAATAGAAACGCATTCTCCCGCAAAGGCCTATTTTCTTTCTGTGACTGCAGATAAACTAAATATTATTTATGTTTCCTATTTGGTATTTTCTGTCCTTTTCAGTTGCTTCCCTGAACCACAGATCTCCCATACACTCAGATCCACAGAATCTTAGTCACATACACTTGCACATATATGAGTGTCTAATATGAGAATGTAAAGCAATAATTCATAGACATTTCCAAGGAAACCTTCGCCAGTGTTTAGTGGTACTGAATGTCAAAAAACAAATAAACGTTTTAGAGAGTTAAACCCATATATTGTGGAAGGAAATAAATAAATAATTTATTTCTTAGCAGACGCCCTTATCCAGGGCGACTTACAAGGTATCACATTATTTTTACATACAATTACCCATTTATACAGTTGGGTTTTTACTGGAGCAATCTAGGTAAAGTACCTTGCTCAAGGGTACAGCAGCAGTGTCCCCACCGGGGATTGAACCCATGACCCTCTGGTCAAGAGTCCAGAGCCCTAACCACTACTCCACACTGCTCCCCTTAATCCTTATTTTTATTATAATTGCATGCACAATATATTTTCTAGTACTGTAATGTGCTGGAATTGAATCCTTAGATCTATAAATACTAACCCCATGAATGTTCCTGGGCTAATATATATAAGAGGACAGCAATTACACATGTACATTAGTCTAATAACGGGACAGCAATTGCACATGTAATTATGTCCTAAAACATATTGCACTGTTTTATTCTGTTTCAGTTCAAACTAGTTTTTGCTTGTGAGGATAAGGGCTGTTTTTTGAGAGTAGCAGGGTTGGGACGAAGTTTAATAGGGTTCTGTGTTTCAGTTTTGGATCCCATTCAGTCAGTAGGGTTTTTGTATAGGTGCATCGTCACCATGAAGAAAGGGCTTTAACTGACATTCTGCTGTTTTGAGTAACTCCGAACACACCTTGACAGATCGCCCTCGGGAATTATTTGCGCACACTTTGTGGAGTGGAAATCTGCCAGGTTTGTCTGTGCTGATTTATTTCTTGTACCATCTGCTGGCTGAGTCCCAGTTCCAGTACTTGCTCAGTTTGAAACAGTGTATATTATAAATATTTGACAGCTACAAACAGCGTCTGCGGGGATCAGCATCTCAGAAGGACTTGGGCAATATGGCTGGTTTGTAAACACTCATCTAATACTGAATATGCACCAGTTTTGAAAAAAAAAAAAAAAAAACATTTGCTGAATTTCATGTCTAATTGATGTCTATTTAGATTTAGCCAAAGCTAAGTTAAAGATGGATTTATACATTGGGATTAGCAGGGTGAGGCATTACTTGCCCGGAGGACCATTAGCCCTACCGTTTTACAGATGCTTACGCTGTAACATGTACCAAAGTAGAATGTATTGTGCCAAAGGGGAACAATTAGCATTTGCAGTTGTTGAAATGAATGCTCTATAGCAGGCTCCTGGCAACTGTATTCCAGTGTTTGGATGCAAAATGCTGCACCATTTGTTGGAGAGGGGAGTGCATTTTTTTTATCTAGTAATTCATACCTCAAAGTCTCCAACACGCTCAATATTTTGGCCGGTTTAGAAACCAGTCCCATTAACCAGACAGCAGATTTGGTTGCAGCAGCACTGTGCACAGGAGCTTTTCCTCTCGGAGCTTGGCTAATTACTTTGCTGTTAGGTAATTGCACTATTAAAGCGATCCTTGGGTTAGGATACTGAGGGAAAAGGAGACGGGCTGTGATTGCTGTCATCTTTACCATAGCACTGTTTGGTACTACTGTAGCAATATATTATATTTGAGAGGGAATGGAGAGAGAGAGAGAGATGGGGAGGGGGGATTGTGAAACATTGCCGGTACTAAACGACTACAGCATTTTTAAATGTGAATGATTAGAATCACTTAGCGGTTCTTGTCCGCTACTTTAAGGAGATAAATGCTGTCCACTACTTTAAGGAGATAAATGCCAGTAAATTGAGTAAAACACTCGACTTGAGCTGTAGCTGCAGTGAGTTGGCTACTGTATTACTGCTACTATTCCTACTGCTAGATTCTTACAATAAGAGTTGCCAATTCACTTTGACGCAACAGACAGTGTCTGATTTGTCACGGAATTAGCCTCTCCTTGGAAATTGAAAAAACACTGCACTGTGGGCGGCTAGGGAGAGGAACAAAAAAAAATGAATCATGGATTACTGAGATCTTCCTGGGAAAGCACAGGTACGGAGGGCAAGCCAAGGCATGCAAAGCCACCAGTGTGTGTTGAAATGTTAAACAGGTTTCCATGTTAAAATTCTGAGATGGTCATAACATCAACATTACAATGAAGCGTGACCGGTTCTGCCTGAGCACACAGCAACCCACAACTGACTTCTCATTCATATGCAGAAGGGGGCCTGCCGGTTTCCACGGAAACTGCATCGAACCTTTTTTTTACCTGTGAATAATTCAAGACATTAGTTGTAATGAGGCAACTTCGGGCAAATTTGCCTAAATATTCCGTGTCAGATTATACTTATAAAAATGTTTTCACAGCATGTAAATACAGCTTGTCAGGGGAACAGGAGAACTGGCTTTCATCAATTTAAGAGGGTGACCCAGCATTTTAAACACTCAATATTGTGTGACACTGAAGATAACAAAAGATCAGGATTGTCATTCACTATCCAGTTTTAACTATCATTTATGATGAATGCGAATTTAGGGAGGTGTTTTGAGGTAGTGGAGTCCGATGATTGCTGCCCAATAAAAAGAGTATATAATGTAACGGTCCATGAAGGGAAATGGGGACCTGTGAAAAGTGAGGGGCTGATGGCAGTGGAAAGCCTCCTGCATGTCTAGAGCTGTGTTTCATCAGACTGCCTGTTGTAGCCCTGATCCGGAGTGGGTGCTATCTGCTGGTACTAGAGAACATTAAAGTCTGTTCTCTGATTCAAACTAAGCCTATTTTTCTTTAATTAAACACAAGCAGTGCCAATGCAAGAAATGCTTTTGGAGGCCACTCCTCACTCTTAGTTCAGTCTCCATATCCATTCTAGCCCGCTTCTTTAAAAAATGCTTTCCTTGGAGTTAAATATGGAAGTGGGGATGAGGGAATAAGTTTCTCTTATTGCTGCTTACAAAACAAAAATAATCAAAGAATAATAATATAATGCTGTTTGATCATTCCTCAAATGTTAGGCTTGTATGAACGTTTATAACACAGACCCTTGGCAGACCTTTGTTGTTGTACTATTTGACACAATTAAAAATTCAAAACATTACTTTAGCACAGTATGTTTCTGTATAAATCAAATACGTCCCTTAATCATCACCTACCTGTGCATGTGCCAGCTAATACTTTTCATGCATCTTCTGTTTTTGCCAAAGAATGATTAAAAAATAAATAAAAATATTAATAAAACAATAAAGAAATCAATGTTTCGACTTTTAATCAAACTGCTCATATCGCAACAAAAGTAAACTAGTTCTGTTATTTATTTTGTTGAAGAAATCCCACTCAACCCCTGTATTTAAATGTTTGTAACATTTTAGTTCTGTCATACATCCAAGCTTCTGAACCTTTGTGTAATAAACTACATTGAAGTACAACTGAAATCTATCAAATACGTTATTGAGTGTGACTCATTTTGAGTGGAAGAAATACAACTGACCCAGTAAAGGAAAGGCTTTTCATTTTATTTTTTTATTTTTTATTCCACAATAGGATGTTACTGCAAAGCTAAAAGCATTTGAAAATGTAGCAAGCAATTTCATTATGATTAATCCTAAATTGTGGAAAAATCATAAAGGCATAAGGGAATGGAAGCCTGGTAAAAATCATTGTAAATACCTTGAAGCATTATCCAACATGTCATGTAACAATACATGCCACATGCATATGGTCAGTAACATGTCTGCTATAGGCAGGTTTCATTATTTTTTGATGGGAGGCTGCAGGTGAAAAGTGTGCAGACTCTGTTGATATAAAAGTTGTTAACTGCTGCTAGTTTAAGTGTGAGCAGCTGTTGAATGTGCCTTTGTCATTTACATCAGCAGCCTGATAGAGGTAAGGCTAGAGATTGAAACGGAAGATGAATTGCTTACCACTTCTGAGAGGTTTGGGGATGTATAAAAATAGTCTTGTTAGATTCTGCATCTGTTTAGATTGTTCTTGCTTTTTTTGCTTTACAGCAGCAACCTAAACCATAACGATGACAGAGCAGTGCTTGCATGTGTGAAAGCTGCTGGGTTCATAACTTAACTGCTCCTGACATTATAGGGATGTCACAGCATTAAATTTAGGTGTTGCGATAACACAGAGAAATTCTCCAGTGTTTACATGCTTAGTTTCATCTGTAATAACTCTTGTGTGTACTGTACTGTAGCTGTATTGTACCCTGTATAGTTTGTTTCCCACAGTAACTATCACTATGACTACCAAATAAGATACTTCAGGAATCCTGCTGCATATTACTTTGACAGGTTTCATTAAATAGGTAAAGTGCATTGTCGAATATGACTAGGGGATTGCGCAGTAGACCGATAATAACAATAAAACATTTCAAAGGAGCATGACCGTATGGTAGAAGATGGTTGTACATTTGTGTACATTTCTAAATGGGTAGCTAATTTTGATAGAAAGTGTCAAGTGTCACATTCTGCAGTTTGACTCGAGGTGCAGATTGGCAAGCCTTGATATGTACAGATGGGTTGCCCTGCTGTATTCTGCCCGAGTTTAATTAACAGGCTCATTTAACTGGATAATAAGAGCTGTTAACTTTGACCCAGACTGCACAACTGGAAGAGTTGCTGTGAGATTTCCAATGAACTAGAATGTGATAAGCAGGTATATTTGATCCATAAATGGTGTGTCTCTCCAGATAAAAAAAAAAAAGAGAGATTTTGATGCCGTTTAAGTTGCAGCTTTCTGTGAGCCCTGCTTAGAGTTCCCCTGTGTTGTCAAGGAGAACTGTGGAGTTTAAATTGCAAAATGTTTGTCCAGTTTCCTTATTTGTTTTGACAGTCTTTGGACTTAATGCAGAATGATAAAGGTTGGTCTCCCTCATTCTTGACCTTTTGACTTAGGTTAAATGTGTCAATTAAGTGTCCAAGGTCTTTGGCCTTGATATAAATTGAAATGACATTATGAAAAGATTCCTCTACTTCTGGGGAGTAGAGTCATTGGGGAATGGTGCTTAGTCGTCACATATTATCTTTCCTTTCAAGCAATATTTAAAAGGGATGGAGCAAAGAAAAAAGAAGATATGTTCCCTACGAATCTGCAGAGATTGATACAGTAGAACACATTTTAATAATAATATAATAATAATATATTTATTTTTATATAGCGCCTTTCATCGTGGACCACCATCACAAAGCGCTTTACAGAGGTAGGCTGTGGTTGTTTTAATCATGTAAACTCAACTATTTGCCTTGTTGTGAGTAGACATCGTAGCCAATTAGAATGCCATACACCAGAATTCATTCTATAGAATGGCAGTATATGATAGAGTTAGCAGCACCTGTCATTCTAAATAGGTCTGTCAGCCACACTAAATGACACAATATTGAAAGTGTGCTGCACATCTACTGTAAAACTGCCCTTCCCCAATCAGTGAAAATGCAGCCTGACCTGCAGAATTGAACCAGAATGGTACAAAGAGAAAGTATGAAAATCGCCTTGACAGCTACTGTTACCATGTTCAGTTGATGAGTAATTTTAAAAGTATTTATGGACAGCTCTGAAATTGGGGGTATTATGACGTTATGAGCTTGTTGTGTTTGTTGGTGGCTCATAAAAACACATGCATGTAATGGTGGTAATAAAATGTAAAAAAAATGCTGTTATATGGTTGCAGTGTTTTTTAATTTAGATCTGCTATCTCATGCTTGTATTTCTACTGCACGTCAAGATCTTCAGTTACACTAAAATATGCCGAATATGAGGTATATATTTGCTTGTTGACTGATATCCTGACAGAATGTCTCTCTATTTATTGGCTGAAAGTTAATCCTGCCTCACATTGTCTCCAGTTATTTGGATTTGAAGTGATCATCTTTAGTCCAACAGTAAACTTTCAGCTTTGGCTAACAATTAATACATCATAAATGTTTTATGGCAGTCATAAGAAATGCATTTTCTTTTATGATGGGGGAATCGTGTTGGAATGTATTTCGACAGCAGTTCTTTGTAGCTTTGCTCAAAATAAGGCTTGTGAAAGATTACATCTATGCGAGCATTAATATGGGTTAATTGAAGTGTTTTGCTTGACTTCTCAGGTAAGCAGGTTTAAAAACATAGTATCTGACATTAACACCAAGCTTAAGAATAATTCAATTGCTACACCTGCCACACCAGCCTGTAGTTGTACTGTTCAGTGCAAAAATCGGTTTAATCTTGCATAATATATTCATATGGGGGCATTGACTAGATTAATTCCTCTTGTAAAGAGTTGTCTTACACACGGTATTTGAACAGCTTTGCATACAGTAAGACTTGACAAGAGACCTTTTTTACATGTCTTCAGTAAACTCAGGACCCTGCCAGAAGGCTGGAACTGTCTAGATAAGGGTTTTATTTGCAAGTATTTTCCTCTCAATAATCTTAAAAAAGCATACAGTAAGTGCAGTATCTATTTGAATGTGTTTTTTTTTTCAACTGAGCAACTGAGAAAGGCACAATACATTACATTGGCATTCTACAATGGCAGAGAAAACACATTATTTTGGTACCTATAAAATTGCAAAGAATGTCACCTTAACGAACCATCTGCAGTATCGTCTACAGGAAATTGATTCTCATGACTGTACATTACATATCCCATTAGAAATTGGAAAATAGATTATTTAGCTACTCGCTCCCACGATGTGGAAAACTGGCAATGTCAATATTAAAAATATATCATCTGCTGGTTTTGAGACTCTCAAGAGCTCTTTAAGATTGTGCACATTTGTAATGATGCTGGCCGCATTGTGTGGCTTACTGACTGTATTGATGTAACAGTGTTACTTTGTCTCAGGGCCACGTTTTAAAATAAGGTACATTTATCTTGTTCTGGAAGTTTTTGTGTTTTGCCAGCAATCGTGTGAATGTAGTCAAAATCTGTAAATATGGTTTCAATCACAACGCTGTCCTAGCTGACTTTTCTGTGAGGGTTACAGGACTAAGGTGACCACCCTCCCCTTTCATGGGTTTGGTCTGTATGGCTTATTTGAATCCTGTTTACAAGCAGTAACCAGTCACATATTATGTATACAGTGGTGTATCACGGCATAAATAATCATAGCATGCTTGTGACACTGCAGTAAATCATACTGATGGTGGTGGAAGTCGGCGATGGGAAAGGAGAAGCGAGCAGGTGATTTGAGGTAGCTTTTTATTGATGAAGTGCCTGTATGCTGGAGCAGTGTTGAATATTCTGTTCTGACAACCGAGTACTGCAAAGGTCATGGCATATATTACCTCAGACCTGGAAACAGATTCTTACAAACAGCTGAATATAAAGCATTGAACTGACGACAGTGGTGCGTGTAGGTTTTGAAAGATTAAGTGCTATAACAGGGCTTTAAACATACACTGAATCCCAATGACCTTTGTGCCCTCCTGTGTTTTTTTGGGTTTAGTATTGTTAAAAAAGCAGCTGCAGGTAGTTTTTTTTTACTGGGCTTTGTAACCAAAAGGGCTATTATCTTCTTCTGTGAAGCAGTCGTCACCATCAACTACAGAAAAACACCTGGAAGCCATATTTAACTCTTTATCTTCCTACTCATAGCAGAGGCTCTTTTTCAGTGTGCACCCTGTTTCATTGTGTGTCCTGTTTTATACTTTATATCATGTGTATCACTGCTGCAGTACTATATGATGGGCATCTGGTTTCGCAATGCAGATTTATAGATTGCATGTCTTCAGGGTTCAATATTCACCTGTATGGCAAGTAAAGTATTAATCCTACAGTGTGTTGTACCCAAGGGTGGGGCAGTGTCAGGGAAGAGTCACTGTTTATGCAATATCCAAGCTTGCGTGAGACCGGGAGAACCACTTGAACTCAAGTATGTGTGGTAGATTGCGTACCACTTTACAAAAATACCTTGTTACCGCTTGATAGAAGAACAGACATTTTATGAAAGAGATTTTCCAAAGCCACTGTGGTCAGTGTGCCATGCATAGACTGTAGACCACTTTAAAGGTAAACCTGCACTAGGAGGATTTCACATGTGCACTTCTTGGTAGATCACTGTTGATTGTTGCATTTTTGTACAGAGTGTGTCATTTTTATCATTTTGTTTGTCTTTGTTTACATTCACTGTTTGACCTGTGTTGAGATACATGCCTCCTGGGGATGGCAAGCGTGAAATGACAGTAGTCACAAACTGCATGCACATCCTGACTTACAGAAACAAGCATTGTTATTTTCAAGTGACAATGGAGTAGAACTCTTCAGCAGATGGTATGCCCCAAGTCTGAGTCTGGGTGGTACATTGATTTCAATTATTATCATCCACCTGTTGAGTTTGAATACATGCCAGTGGCACAGTGTTGTGATGCTGTCTGGGGTATAAGGTAGAGAGACTGGACCAGTGCATTTACCCTTTGAGTTACTAAAAGCCAGGGTTAAGGATAGTTTAAATGCAAAATTCTCTGCAAAAACAAAAATGGAAACGGTTTTGATTTTTGGACGAAAGACACAGCATATTGCCTTCAGATTATATCCACATTTAGCAGGACAGGGTGGTGCTGTCCTGCTAAATGTGGATATAATCTGAAGGCAATATGTCTCAGGTGCATGCTGCTGCGTGGTTATTGCTCCGTAGAAGAAGAGAAAGAAAGAGAAGAATGTGGATGCACCCTATAAACAAGCAACGGGAAACCCTAGGGGAGCACCACCATCTTGTGCAAGAGCTGAAATTGGACGACAGTAGGTTTTTAACCTACTTCAGAATGGGCATGAAGAAGAGGGTTGTGAAAAACTTTGCGTTTGACGTTTAAATCTGAATACAAAAATCGCAGCGAAACGTCGGGCATAAAAAAGGCAGTGAATAAACGCTGTAGTGTGATTAGCCCTTTAGAGATACAGTAGAGATGTGTGTAGAACAATTGGCCAGTGTTGACTTGTATTTAAGGTGCTTTAAATCCAGCCCCTTGTCTACGGATTGATAGAGTACTTCAGTCTCCAGCACTGTCGGTCCTTTAGCTTTCCCAGGCAGCATGTTTATGGCAGTATTATTAAAGGAAACCAGAAAAAGAACTACTGTACCATTAAAACCCTAGCTCAGTCATTTAATTTCTCATCTTCATCAAATAAATAAAAGAGTGATTTGCCTTTAATAGAAATACAATACATTTAAAATGTACTGTGATACTTTATTTATTTATTTATTTATTTATTTATTTATTTATTTTTGGTCAGAAGATTTGTCAGGGAAAACATTTTCTTTTTCTTTTTAAAAAGCTAATTGCTGCAGCCCTCGTTAGGTCCCTTACTCCATGTGCTGTCATCAGTTGACTGATTGGTTTGAAGAGACAGGTTCCTGTCAGTCTCTTCCATGATTAGACACACAGTGGTGCTGCCACACTCTGCTCTCCCTAGTAATTAGATGAGGCAGGGTTTTGACATGCACTCCACTCCTCTCCTTCTCCTTTCAATCAGCCTCTCTCACCCAGTGTCCGCCATGCTCAGCAGGGTCCAGTGGTGCTGCAGGTTCCCCCCTGCCTGCTCAAGAACTCTCCGAAGGCACGTTTGTCTCCTTCGATAGCGCTGGAGACTTTCCTGCTTACAACTGTTTAGACTACCCTGCTGTGAGTCATGTGCTAATGTAATCGCCCAAATAACACTTCCAATAGCTCCCATCCAGCAAAACCATACTGAGGAAGGTAAGCTCCTTTTTAAAACCTTGTTTCACTAGGTGCCCCTACAGTAGTTCTATTGCGTGGGTATACTGTATTCCTGTGAACAGGCTAGCTCTAGGGGTGACGTCATGCCAGAAAGGAACACACAGACACGCAGTACTGGCAGGTGAAAATGAGACGCAATGGCTGCGCTCAGTGTTTTAATGAAACAAATAAAATATTTAAACAAAAAACAGCACACAGCACTTGAGGCCAAAATAAATCGACAAACAAAACGGATTAACACTAAACAAACAGTGGACGAAGAGACAAACGAACACGGTGAGTCCGAACAAACACACAAGTATCGTGCTGGTCCTTCCAGCACGAAATAGCAATTGTATGCTTTAATTTAATTTATTTTACTTCTTATTTTCTCCTTCTCCACACCCGTTCTCCACTCACCGAACACACAGCCCCGAGTGAGTGAAACGTGCATCTATATATATACAGTTGTGCCGGGATTCAATTACTAATTAATTATTCACTTGAATCCCAGCACGTGAACTAATTTGTGCAACCCTGTGCTCACATACTATTAAATACTTTAAACGCACATGAAGTGCAATCCCCGTGCCTAAATACAACTATATATTTTAACTTGTGCTACACAGACCCATTTATATCCTGTGCAGCAATATCTATACACCCACATTAACACACCACATGCAACATATAACACAAATGCACACAGGGGTGAGGCACATTGCCACAATTCCCAACAAAATGAAACCAGGCTTTAACCTTTTTGAGTTTCAGTGCTCTTTTAACAGGGGTAATCACCTGCAAGCCTCTGGTTTATTTTTTTTTGTTAGACTTTATCCTAAAAAAAAAGCCCTAAGTATAGGTGGACAAAAGTTACAGGCTGTGTAAACCAGGTCGGAGGCATCCATGCTTCATGGAATCGCTCCCAGTTAAGCTTTTCTTCATCCTTTTACAAACATGACTGCACATCAGGGCTGCTCACTGCTGCATTACCTGCACTGTATTAAAGGAGTTATTCAGTTAAACTGTCAGCAGCACCTCAGTGGGGATGATAAACGGTGAGGCTGCAGAGTGCACTAATGTGCTATAAAGAGGAATCCAGGCCTCAGAATAAAAGAAAAAACAAATGATACGAATTACAGTTTTTCTAGTCTCCTACTATAGGGAGTAGGTAATGGAACACTGAGCACACGGGCCGTGGGGACATGATTGAAAAATATCATCAGTTTGGGGCCTGCTGTACTGTAGTACAGTATTAGTACTGTAGGTATGACCAGCAAATCAGGCTGCCAATTGTTAATTCATACACTTGTTCTTGCATTTAAACCAAAAACAATGTGTGATGCATTTCAGTCTTACGGTTGTATGTTGTGTTGAAATTATGCAGTGTTTTTTTTATCTGAATTAGAATTTTTTATGGTGTTCTTTGGTAGAGTAAAGCTTCATCACTTCAGGCCCAGCAGTGAGAGCAGCGTGGATATCGTGTTTTAAACTGCATGGTGTATCTACAGTTTACTGTATTGAACCTTAAAGGCCTACACGAAGAGAGACTTGAGACGTGCTTATGAATCTGTCCTGTTCATGATCTGAAGGTCGTATGTAATTGAGAAGTCTATTAATTTCTGTTGTGGTTTTTGGGTGCATATAGAAACTTCCACACAATCCTGCGATTGTGTTAACTTTCTTTCATCCCCCCTGTTTTCATTGCCGTAAACAAGCTTTTCTGATAAGGTCATGAATATGCTACCACACGCGTGGTTTACAACAGATCGGAGAACAATACTCTTATTATTTTATGGAACAAATGGCTGCTGGCGTTTCCATGTCAGCTATGTGCACATTTAAGGGCCAACACTTGTTTTATATGGCGTGTTTAGATAAGCCAACACGAGAGAGTCTCCCTTACTATATACCAGAGGTATGTGGATGAAAAACAAAATGTGTTTATTACTGTAGCCCTAGTGTTATGTTTCCAAAGCGATTACAGGTGAGTGTACAGTGAAACCCATAACTCATGAAAGACGATAAGAGTGAATTCTCCCACTGTAAACCATCACTTTTCTTATTTCCAAACAGGCAATTTTGCACCGCACAGTGTTACTGTAACTAATAAGGATGCCATGAATGTGGACTATATTGTGCACAGGATAATTATAAAATAATTTTGCAAATGTTTTGGAAGCAACTTTACAAAGCCATCCATCGAGAGGTGTTAAGATGCTGCTGTTTTTAAGGTCATGTCAGTTGCAGGGACATTAATGCCCTTGGTGTAATCTTTTTGCCTGTCATTTAGTGATTCTACCTGACAACTAACTTTGTAATCACCCTGTGAAAATGCTTGTATTGTATCCCCTATTGGATAAACAAGCCAAGAGAACAGATGCCTAATACACAGCCTATCCAACACCTCCACACACAGACACACACCTAAACAAAACACAAGGGACAAATCTTCAAGGGCTCCAACAGCTGCTATTAAAGGCTTATTAGGAGCCCATGAGTTTGCTGTGCTGTATGTGCGTGTGAAATTAGCAGTGCTGATAATTCTACAACCAACTATCCTTGATATAAATAAGTTAAGGTCAGAAGTTGGTGCTGGAAATGAGAATTGACAAAAACAATTACAGGAAAGTAGCCTGCTGTTTTAAAGTCTTGTTTGTTGTGGAATCTTAAGTGTTAGTTGGCATCCAACCCATGCTTTCCAGCATCACGGCTCCTGTCGCTGCTAGGAAAAAGAATCTGATGAATTAGGCTACAGATAATGGATAGCTTGGTGGAGTCTGCCAGTACAGTATTTGAGCCGTTAGATCAGTGGTTTGATAAACTGGCATTTGCAGTGCTATGGGTGAGGTGGCTATTCAGATCGGTCTTCACTTTTAGGATCCTTGCTGCAATTACAATATCGTGCAGCTGATGGCACACACACCAGTGATGGCATTCGTTGTCTCTTTAGGAATGAGCATGAATGCTCAAAACGGCTATCCTGTAAAAAAAAAAAAAAAATCAAAAAGGATGAGAATCAGTCAAGCATGAGCATTATTTCAATTAAATTCAATTTTCTGTGTTTTTAAGTTGTCATTAATCCACTATGACTCTTTTGCAATTAAAATTAAGAAAAAACAAGTCGTTAGTACTTTATACTTCAAATAAAGTATATACTGTAGAAAGACTGTGCTACTGTACGTTATGTCTCCTTTAATGGGCTTTTAGTTGAGCAGGAGTGGATAGTGTGAGTGAATTTCATTTGGCATTACTCCGTGCTTTAAATGCCTAATAAACCCAAGTTCTATTTTTTTATTTAAACTTGTGTATGCCTATATTAATATCTCTATAATAGGCTTTAATTTTCTGTTATGGAAATAAGACCATACCTCAGGGAGGATTAGCAAAGCCGGTCTAATTTGAGTGTTGAGGAGAATCTCATTTGGAATATTACCTTCCCACTGATGCCCTGATTAATATGGGGTGAAGCATCACTTACTCATTTAAATGTCACTGAAAGCACAGCTGTTTTTTTTTCTCCCAACAATTCTATAAAACCTCATCATCAGGCAGCAATGTCTTTGCTTATGACACGAGAAACAGATGCGTTTAATTAAAGCACAGCATCCTAAGGAGACAATCTCAAGGTATTATAGAGCCAGTGGAGATCATTCACACGAGCTTTGAACACAGTCCCTTCAAAGCAACTCGGTATACATATGCACTGTGTTGTAAATTCCAGTAATGACTTGCATAGCCATCAGTTTTCTGGTTTTCTATAGGCCATGCCAATAAAATGTTTTGAATCTGCAAGGTCTATAAAACATTGAAATACCATCTCTGTGCTTGCATTTCCTACCTAGACACAGTAGTTAATGGACCGGCCTCGTATACTGTATCCTCCCCAGTGGTCTTGCGGGGGTGGAAGATTAAATATGCAGAAGTGCATCTGTAAAATGGTAAGATGTTAAATGCATTCATTTATTCATGAAAGCGTATCCGTTTAAAACTATTGCAATGCTAAAACAGACCATCTTTAGACACTTTAAGAAAACACAGTGTCTGTAGATGTAAAAATAACCCCAGTACAACAATCAATTAGTCAGACCCACCATACATTGTACTGTATTTTGGAAGCTTTTTGTTCTATGAAAGAGAAAATTTTTTACCCAGTAAAACCAGTTACCATGTCAGTTAAGCCAGGGATTAGTATAATATTTCTATCCAGTGAGGAATTCTCTAGTAAGCTGAGAGTAGTAAATTGATAACAGGCAGGGCTGGTATAGCTGTCATCTAAAGGCTTGGTGGAATACTTTCTCACAATAAAGTACTGTATTGATAAAGGCAATGTTGATTTGGTAACGAGGGACCAACAGTAGAGAGAAATTAATAATTATTATTTTGTTATTATTGTGTTGATGGTATATTTCCCTCCAAAGCCCAATAAGACATCTCACCTAGGGGGTGTTACACATGGACAGAGAGATACCATCAGTTGTGTTTGTTTTTTCCTCTTAGCAACATCTAACCTACTGGAGGTCTCACCATTGTTGCAATATAAATATGTTGACTCAGTGGCTCTATGACGTCCATAAAAAAGAAGAGGCCAGGGTTATTTATTTTTCACCTTGCCAGAGTCAGGGTCAGATAGGACTGGATACCTTTCTTTTTAGTAGTATTCAACCACAGAGCCTGTTGGTGCTGAAGTACTGTGTGTCAACGAGATGTCAGACTTGAATAAAAGAATGGATCATTAGAAACAGTAGAGACGTAACAATAGAGACATAAAGACGTATCATCTTGTCGTATTTCATGTAAAGTTGTGGCAGGGAAACAGAGGTGCCTTTGTTCTCTGTTTCCTGCCTTAAACTCTTTCTGCTTGACTGGAAAAACAAGCCTGGGAAGTCTGTTTGCACAGAGTTTGGATAAAGTTTTTTTTATATAAAGATTGCTTCCCAATTACAATGGGAACTGTACACAACAGTTCCAGGAGCTACAGTACTGTAAACACCTGAGAGAACACTGAACCCTTGTTTGGGAATCCTTGTGTAATTTGAACACTTTGTTTTGCTGCTTCAGTGTGGCGTGCTATTGAGTTGAGATGGAGTGGAGCGATCTTGTTTAGAGTCACCCAGTGTGACCGGGCAAGTTCCAGCAGTGATGAAATGTTAGGAGGGGGACATAATATATAAATATATATACAGTGGTTTGCAGAAGTATTCACCCCCTACCAATAATGTCACATTTTGTTGAATTACAAGTAATGTATGCACAGCTTTTTAAACAAACTTTTTTTATTCAGAGCTGTAGTGGTTAAACTGAACACTGTTATACGAGGAGGAGGTTAAATGTCAGAAAAATGTGCAAAGAAAATGTACAAAATGAAATTTACTAGTCGCATAAGTATTCAGCCCCTTAAGTCAGTATTTGGTAGAAACACCTTTTGCAGCAATTACTGCTATGAGTCTTTTTGGATAGGTCTCTACCTACTTTGCACAGTAGGGTGGTAGCATTTTTGCCCATTCTTCACAGGGAAAATTGCTCCAGTTCCGATTAGCTTGTTGGGGATCGTCGATGGTCTGCAATCCTCAAGTCTCGCCATAAATTTTCAATTGGATTCAAGTCAGGACTTTGACTGGGCCACTCAAGAACATTAATTCTCTTCTTGTTCAACCACTCCAGTGTGGCTTTGGCTTTGTGCTTCGGGTCATTGTCCTGCTGAAATGTGAATTTCCTCCCCAGTTTCAGTCTTGGCTGACTCAAAACAGGTTTTCTTCAAGGATTCGCCTCTACTTTGCACAATCCATTCTCCCCTCTATCCTGACAAGCTTCCCAGTCCCTGCTGAAGAGAAACATCCCCATAACATGATGCTGCCACCACCATGCTTGACAGTTGTGATAGTGTTGACTGGGTGAAGTGCAGTGTTGTGCTTGTGCCAGACGTTACGCTTGGAATTTAGACTGAAAAGTTCAATTTTTGTCTCGTCTGACCACAAAACCTTTTCCCACATGTCTGCAGTATCATCTACGTTCTTTTTTTGCAAACTCCATATGTGCTTTAAGATGAGGCTTTTTGAGTAATGGCTTCTTTCTTGCCACCCATCCATACAGGCCAGCTTTGTGTAGGGACCGGCTTATTGTTGATGTGTGAAAACTGACTCCCATCTTAGACACAGAACTTTGCAGATCTCTCAAGGTCATTGTTTGCTTCAGAGTGACATCCCGAACCAGTTTCCTGCTTGCCCAGCTGCTCAGTTTGGGAGGGTGACCTGATCTGGGTAGTGTCTGGGTGGTATGATGCATCTTCCACTTCTTAATGATGGACTTCATTGTGCTGAGAGGGATAATTAGCGCCTTTGAAATTTTCTTTTACCCTTCTCCTACTCTGTGCCTCTCTACCACTTTATCCCTGACTTGTTTCGAAAGCTCCTTGGTCTTCATGGTTGCTTTGTTGGATCACTATGTGAGTTGCAGCTTGAAAGTCTTTATATACCTGAGGGAAATTATCTACAAGTTAAATCACTTTGAGTACACACAGGCTGAAACCATTTCACTAATTTTGTGACCTTTCAAACAAATCATTTGCACCTGAGCTGATTTAGGGCTGCAGTAGCAAAGGGGTTGAATACTTATGCAACTGAAATTAATCTGTTTTTCTCTGTAAATCTTACTTATTTATATACTATCTGCATTGTTTAACTTTATCAATGTGGAGTAGTTTGTGTTGATTCTACATGTAAAGTCTAATTTGAAAGCGTCGTGGAGTACGCTCAGGTGCCAACAAAATGTGAAAACTTTGCAGGGGGTGACTACTTCTGCAAATCACTGTGTGTGTGTGTATATATATATATATATATATATATATATATATATATATATATATATATATATAAAAATATATATAAATAAAATACTTGAAAGTAGTCATTTTTGACATTCTATCATCATCTAGAATACAAAATTAATTCTCCAGTGAATAATGTTTGCAGGTTAACGCTGTCAGCAAAGTGCTTTATGAAGGACAAATTATACCTACAACAAATAAGACATCACCGGAAAATGTTGATCATTTTGTGTATCTGTGTACAGTTGGGAATGTTGTAAATTCTTAGAAAATGTGAGTTGTCACGCCACCTATTCCATTGAGGAGCTAAGATTTAAAACACACTGTATTAAAATGATCTAGGGGCAATCCATTGAAGTACAGAAGATATACAGGCCACTTGTCTGCTAAAAGTTTGTCCTTATAAATTTTCCTAAATCCTAGTGACTTGAGTGATGTAGTCGGACTACATAATAGATTGTACTCCAGTAACTCCTCATTGCATAGCAGTTACAGGCACTCCTGAATCTACTATGAACTTAATGTAAACATAACTGAGAGTATTAAACCAACAAAACTCTGCAAGCTCTGGTGGTTTTGCTCAAACTGAATCCTGGAATGACCAGACTGCTATGCAATCTGATTTCCACCCCAGAAACAACCACTCCTTTTGTCTTTCCATTACATTTTTGTTGTGCTGCATGCCCTAACAATGACACTGCAAGGTGCTGCTGGACAGCGTTGAACTCTAGCAGGTGGATGTGCAATGGCAGGACCCCCCCCCCCCGTGTCTGAGACATGTTGGAACTTCCTATATTTGAGGCCCATAGTGTCTTTGTCCAACTGACAGCTCAGCTGAAATACTGGATTTTGATTGTGTGTTGGTGGGTTTCCAGGGTGGGTACTTTTTTTATCGCTTGTCAATCTAAGAGGCCTATCAGTACCAAGTATTGTGAGTTTTTAAAGCCCTGTAGATATATTTTTAGCCACAAAAGGCATGGTACAGTGTTAATACAATTTGACAGGCCTGTGTACATATAGGAGGCTGTGTGGTCCAGTGGTTAAAGAAAAGGGCTTGTAACCAGGAGGTCCCCGGTTCAAATCCCACCTCAGCCACTGACTCATTGTGTGACCCTGAGCAAGTCACTTAACCTCCTTGTGCTCCGTCTTTCGGGTGAGACGTAATTGTAAGTGACTCTGCAACTGATGCATAGTTCACACACCCTAGTCTCTGTAAGTCGCCTTGGATGAAGGCGTCTGCTAAATAAACAAATAATAGGAATTAAACAGCCTTTGGGAGTCAAAGGTGCTACAAAACAGCTGAAAGTATAAATATTCTGTTAGACAGACATGTGAGGATTGTGAATCTCTAACCTGGTTTTATTTTAGGATGTTGTTAAATAAAGCTTTCTTGGAAATAGAGGTAGCACTTGTTAGCCAGCGTTGAAGCAGCTGCTGTTTCTCAGTCAAAGCCTCTCCATGTTTACAGTAAATAAAAAAAAAAGAAGAAAAGGAAAAGAGTGAGAAGATTCTTGCCTTGAGCATCCACCTCTATCCTTATCCTGCTATCCCATCTTTTGTAATGCTGCCAGTAACGTACTGTAGAGGGAAACTGCTGAGCAGAGGTGTTTACAGATCATTGGCAATTGCTAGGTATTGCATTGCCTCAATCTTGGGTGAGATCTCACCTGCAAGCAGAGTTTAGGAAGCAGAGTGACAACACTATCGGGGAAAGCTGGAACACCAGATCTGTGCTTGTCATCTCGGCACGCTTGACCGTCATTCAAGTATCCTGGTCTCACGCAAGCCCTCAGCTGTACAACAAACAGGGTCTCCAGAATGTGTGAGACGCCTTCCTCTTTCCACCTGGATTAGCACTGTATGGAATAATCCTGGAGTAAACGGGACCTGTTCCAGGCAATGAACAGAGTGATAACAAAGTCATGCAGAAATGTAGAAGCCACATGCTGATCTTTGTTTTGTTTTTTGTGTTTTTACGCATTGAAAATGAAGTTGTCTCTGACCTCTTTTTGTAGAAAAATGTAAGCTTTACAGAGCACAGTGTTGTTTTTTAAAATACAATTGCAGCCACAGCACTGTCCGTTTTCTGTTTATCATCTAGACAAGCTTAGCTGGGGTGTAAGTGGAGCTTACTTATTTGGATTCATGTACTGTACCAGTGAAATGGCTTTTAGGTGAATGTCTTACTTGGTTATTATTATGTTCCAAATAACATATGTGGGATTTGTATGGCTATTTGCTCCCCAGTGATTAATGGCCTGAAACATGTCATTTGAAAATAGCAAAACGTTCACAATTTTAAAAATAGAAATTACAGGAATGCATTAGGGATGTCACGGTGTACCAGTTTTACGGTAAACCGCGGTATAAACTGCCACGGTTTTGAAACCTCAACCATTTTTCTATACCATAATTACCGAGTTCACACGGTTTAAGGTGATATGGGCGCGTTTTTTTATTCACCGTTTGTCCATCGGTGAGCCACTGTGTTCATTAGAAATAACTAATGAACACAGACATCTCAAGTTCTAAAAACTACATGAGATTATATGAGTAGGCTATTAAGTAAGCGACGTCATATTTAATATGAACCGCCCTACTAAACAATGATCGCTAGCAAACGTGATTGTCAGCGAAATACTCGAAAATATCAGCAAGATCAAGGCACTGTAACTTTTCATCACTGCCTTCCTATTAATTTACCAAACCAAAGAAGTAACAGTAACTATTATCTATCGTATTGGTCAAGAGAAACGCAGTAAGCACACACCAATGCAGAGAGTCAAAAAGTCTGTTTACTACTATATAACTAAGTCTAAGATGCTACAGGCATTTGTATTATTTTTATTTTAAACGGTATTGTAAAGATGTTGCCGTCTCCTCGAGTTGATAGTGTTGTAGGGATTTTGGTTTTATGTATTCAAAAATTAATACAATTTTATTCCCATTAAAAAAAAAAAAGTCCCCTAGATGCCGCTTAACTTTGCAACAGTGTCATACCCACCTTAACATTTCTTCTTTCCTTTGATTCCTTTCCTGTTAACATGCAGTCAAAAAAATTAATAAATAAATGTGCAGGTGCCGTCTTCTCATCATTAAGTTTTGCACTCTGCTGAGAGATCAGTGGGCAGGCACTGCATGTCCTAAAATGAACTTGACTGGCTATTGCTAGGTAACAGTTTGCTTCTCTTAACTAATAGGATGCCGTCCAAATTGATAAAGATGTAGGGGGTATTCAGTTGCAGTTGTTAAAAAATTACTTGACTTGAGTGTATTTCTTTAAATAGCCATTTAAAAACGGATTACAAAAAAATGACATTATACCGCGGTACGACGATAACCGTGGTATATTTTTTGACGGTTACCATACCGTCAGAATTTGATACTGTGACATCCCTAGAATGCATACAGATGAAGCCTGGCAACAGCAAGCCATTTCTTCTTAAGAAAACACTGTCTTGCAAACCTTGAAGATGGTGCTTGTACTACTTATAATTTTTTAAACGCGTTACCATTTAAAATGTTTCTTGAAACTCTCACACTTCCTCCTCTTCCTTCATTTGCATTTGCCTGGGTTACATCATTTGGTCTCCCGAGTAAAAGGTGTCACCCGGGCAGAATAAATCAAGTCTCTCTGTAATTTCCCAGAAAGACCAAAGGAGGAGTGCAGGACATTACTAATCAGTATTATTACCGCCTTCCCCAACACCCCTCAATGATCTGAGAGCTTTTTTGGTTAATTGGTATGCACTGCAAGCATCACATTGTGGTAACATTAACTGTGTATACATTTATGCTTTAAAATATAGATTTTTCTTTTTAGGGTTTATAAACAATTACACTGCAAAAGTAAAATATGCTTCTTAACAGATTAGTACATGTACTTAAGAAACATAAAACACCTTTAAGCAGTTGGATTTGTCAGTGTAAGCAATAGACCTAAAAAAGATAATATTTTTAACTGTAGCAATATTTTTTATTCCCTCTTAGTAAATTCATTGTGAGTAATAGGCAGAAGTAATAGGCTGGCTATTTATGCAAAAAAACAGCACTTTTTGTTATTTATTAATAATTATGACTCTCCAGTATAAACCCCTTGTTAACGAGGATGTCCCATTTGTCTTTATTCCTCCCGTTTTTTATTTGTTTTAAGAAACTTAAGCAATTGGGCAGCATACCTAAAATAAACAATTGCTGCCCTGCTCCCAAAACAAGTGCTTGTTTTAAAGGACTAATACAAATGTATTTGTTTTGTTTGGTTAAACAGAGAAGGGAGTCATTTTATCTCCTTATTACTTGTCACCCCTAACAGACCTTTGCGAGGTGTCAGTGCAGTTTGATTAATGCGGAGTGCAGTTCATGTAAAATTAGTTTTTTTGCAAGGCCAGGCCTGAGCAGTAGGAATCGGTGACCCAAAATCTCACCCTTCCCTGTGCAGCCTGGGACAGCGAGTGGATTGGATAATTCATGAGCCCAGGGAGCAGTGCACTGGGCTGTAGCCCTTGGTTAAACAGCAGAACCTCCAGAGAATTCACCGGCCAGATAGATGTCCTCCCCTTACTGTCCATACTTGGAAATGGAATGAGATTTGAAAACCTGAAAACAAGTAACAAAAGCAATTCTTAATCCCAGTTTGCGTGTCTGACACCTTCATTGAAATAAAATAGCAATGATGTGCTTTGTTGGCTTGGGCCTGTTACTGACATGAACCTGTCAATATTCGGTAATTACTGGGCCGTGTCGGGTAGTATATCTTAATTCTTCCCCTTTCTGTGCTGCTAAGTACAAATATGGCTCAGTGGAATTTGATACAAAGCTTCTGTAGGCTTTTACTACAGCAGCACCTGTCACCCTTCCAGTACAAGATCAGCATGCCCTAGTGTTGAATTATTTTCACTTTATGGATTTTACATGCTTAACCTGCAGATCAGTAAGTAGTCATCCCCCAGAACACTTATGTCAAACCTGAGTTAACCCTACCTACTGTATGACACAATGAACAAGCTGTTAGAGAGAAGGAACATTTTTAGATGATGGAGATGTGGTTGCTTAAATGGGTAATTGGGAAAAGTATTTTTCGTATGAGAAATAAACAGTCAATTGCATCAATTCCTATAATCTAGTTTTTAGGGAATTGATATAAGGATTGTGTCAGTGTTCATTGATCTCCAAAAAACGAAATATGTCTGGTACTTTGAACAGTCTTCAGTCTGGTGTTGCTGCAAGTAAATTCACTCCAAGGGGGGGGGGGGGGGGGCATGTGATCCTACCTCCCCTAGCTGGGAGCGTGAGACTTCACAGACTCTTGGTGGTATGGTGTCTTTCTTTGGGTTACTCTGAAAAAGCAGAAAAAAGCATTTCTACATAAATAATGCAAAGTACTTTAAACTCTCAAAGAAACAGGTTCAGAAATTAAAATTTAAGGTTGGGTGTCAATGTGACTTTTTTAATGATTTGAGCCTCATACTGGGAAGCAGATGGAAGGCCTAATGGTTAGAAACACCTAATGGTAAGCAGTATGTGCAATTAGTAGTAGTTTAGCACTGTTGCCAAGATATCGAAGAAATGGTGGGAAGTATCCTGAAACCATTCCATCTTTTGTTAACCCCTTACTCTTGGGAATCATAGCATTTTGTTTATTTCTAATACTGTATAGTTAAAGTGTAAAACCATCCTGACCTTTTAGATTAGAGACACAAAGGATAACGTACTGATACAATTTTCTTTACTGCAATTAGAATAATATTAAAATGTCACTTGCTTTCAAATCCACAGCAGTCTCTTTCAGTCGTATACAAGATCTACATGTCATTTTTAACCAAACAGCACTGAAGCCTGATTATTTTCTTTGTTTTGTTTGTTTACAGAGGACCAGATACCTCACGGGTTCCCAACCATCGACATGGGCCCTCAGCTGAAGGTGGTAGAGAAGACACGCACGGCTACCATGCTGTGTGCAGCCAGCGGGAACCCTGACCCTGAAATCAGCTGGTTTAAGGACTTCCTACCGGTGGATGTAGCCAGCAGCAACGGTCGAATCAAACAGCTCCGCTCAGGTATAATAAGCCACACGTTCTCGCTGACAGCGGTTTGTGAATCCTTTCTTAACCGAAACTTACTTACAACTCTGGCTCTTGTGCAATCAAACCGCTTCTAAAAACAGTACGAATAAATTGTGAGAAGCACTGATAAAATAGAAGAAAGCTGCTGAAGTAAATGCCAGTAAAACATGCTCCATTGGGCAAATGGATGTTGTGTTTTAATTCGCCTGCAGACTTGCACTCTAATCTGAATGATACTACAGCTGAAGAAGACACAGTGTGACCTTTGCATCTATCTTGAGCAAACAGAGTTTAATCTTGATACTACCATGCTCATTATTACTTAGGAAAGGCAGCTAGTTATTACGTAGAAAATGCACCTTTCGGAAAACTTACTCCCTTTGAAAGACAGCTCCGTTAAATTTTGTCTGCAGATAACAAGGTTACTTGGGGGCTGCCAGTAACACCTGTCCTCCCTGTGTCTGTTGAACACAGAATCATTCTGTTCTTTCTCTTAATGATTACTGCAAAACAAGCAAAGCAGTTCTAGGAAATCGAAAAACCTTCTTGCCCTGTACTTTGCAGCCAGATGCCATTTGAAATCGTAAGTTTACTAGGACAGCATTGGAGTAGCCACGGGGTGTTAGCGATTGAAGGCTAAGTAAAATAAGTGCCACGTGGTTAAGATTTAAAGTCAGCAGTGTTGCCTTATTTCAAAACGGCAGCCTTTCCCCCAGCTTTCAAGTGAAATGTGCATGTATTTCTTCCAAGAAACGTTGCATAAAACTACATTTTATAATTTGATTGATCAGAAAGACATTTTAACATATCTTCTATGTTACTGAATGTAAGCTGCTTTAAAATGTATGATTTATTTTTTAAACTGTGTGTGATGTGCAAAAGTCTACACAAGAGGGTCTAGGAGTAGTTTGTTTTCATCAGTGCTGAATACGACAGATACAAATCGGCCATGGCTGTGGGTCTGGGACCTTTTCTGCCCTCGTCACAAAATATTTAATTTATATGCCCTTTACATTAAACTCTGCCAAATCCCTTTAAAACAAAAGAAGGCTTAAAGTAATTACAGTTAATGTTATTTAACTAGGGACTCGGCTCACTGTTACTATTGATCTGCACTTTTCTGCAGCTTAGCCAGTTTGATAAATATACAGCTTTGTCTTACACAGGGAATAAATAGATATTAAAAGAGAAATTTAAAGGACACCGATAAATATAACTTGACAGTGTGGACGCATATTCAGTGGATTTTACTACGCTGGGCTCCTTAGCTACCCTATCTGCAGGTTTATATACAAAACTGATTGTTCTTGAAAACATTCAGATCCAAACTTACAGCTTAAAATGATATGAGGAAAAAAAAAACGTGTCCTTTTAAAGTAAAATAAATAAATAACTCAAATAAACTCCTTGCAGAATAATATGCAACCTCTCTGTAGCTTATGCCTAATAATGCATTAGTCCCAGACTGTGTTGCCTAAAGCTAATTTTGATGCTGAAAACACCCCATTAGAATCTGTGCAGAGCGGTGTGCATTCTCAAAGTATGTAGTGTAGTGCCGTGTGTTCTTTCTCTAGGTAGTAATAAAAAAATAGGAATTTCAAATATGGACAAAGAAGCAAGAGGAGATTGTGAAACGTCTCTGAGGGTAAAATATACTGAGATTAGGTAAAATAATTTATATACATATACAATGTGGAGATTAATTTATTTCATATCTACTATGCTGACCTGGTGAATTAAAATGATAAACTAATGTAAAAAATGTGGGTCCCCAAGGTAACAACGGGATGTATTAAATAATGTACGGTGTGTACTAAGAATTCCTACAGGACTCCATTGATGTGAAAATACAATAAGAATAACACATTATGTGAATTCTCCAAAATAGAATAAATACACACTCAGGTTATGGTTTACAATAAATCTTATGGTTTAAGGACTTCAGCAACATGTGAAAATATAGAAATTGAAACTATATTACTTTTTTTTTTTTTTTTTAAATACCGGGAAACCTGCTTTAAAAAGTCCAGGGAGACACAATATCGAAATGAGCATATGCAGTTCAACAGTGTTGGATCTGCTTGGAATACATAGAGGGTGAGGGAGTGTGAAGTTGTGGCCTCTGCAGTAGATGCAAGGCAGGTTTTAGTGTGCAGGAAACCTCTTGTATACTGGTGTGCCTTGTACAGAGTGCAAACCACACAGTGTACAGCTGTTTGTTTTCTCAACCCACTTTCCTATCTCTCTTTATACTCCTTTATACTATTTCTCAAGTGGCAAGTGTTTGGTATAGTATTCAGATCCTAGCATCTGTATAGAAACCAACATAAACCACAGCCTACCTGCTGCATATAACTGGATATGCATAATTCTTCCTTTACTACTAACATCTAACACTAGCGCTTGAGGGGGTTGCTACAAATGGTGTTGTTCCTCTTGTCTCCGTGAGCCAGAGTTAACAACTTGTACAAGCAGTCACATTGGGTCATTAGTTTACCTTGGCACAGTATGGGAACAGCAGACCTGAGAGAGAAGGAGCAGGGTGGCCTCCAGCAGCGAGGTGTTTGGAAGGGGACTGCAGGCTCGCAGCCCCCGTGTCTGTGGCTCTTAATAACCCTATTTGCAGAAGATGAATTCAAGCCCAGAGTTTAGTCCCGCCCAGGCACTTACAGTACACAGCCACAAGCGCTTTACTAACCTCTTGAAAGTGTTGCTCTAACTAGTTCCTGCTTTTATATTTGTTTATTTTATTTATTTATTATTGTTTGGTCACTCAAACTAAGTAAAACAAAGCTTTTAAAATATTCTCTACTAGTTTCCTTCTTTTGTATTTTTCTCTACCTCTTTCACGCTCTCCTTTTTGTACTAACACTTTTCTCTAATCTTATTTGCATTCAAATTACCTCACCAGGTGGTACACCAATCAGAGGTAAGAATGCTGAAAAGTCCCCCTCCCCCCCTCTGAATTGTCAGCTCACTCCACCCCCCTCCCCTTCCCCCCCCACTGTTCTCATTTTCAGCTCTCTTTCAGCCCTAACACTTCCTTTGCTTTAGCTCATATGCACTTAGTTGTTCAAGGAAAAAAAAAAATAATAATAAAATACACTTTAAAAACCATCCATTGAATTTTTACTTTGTAAAGGGGTTACTCAATAGGATACAGATCATAATGCAAAATACCCGCTGCGGTCTTGGCTGCTATCTGTAGAAAGTGCACTGTTTAAATGGGGATGGAGGTGGGGGAGTTACAATTTTGTTTGGCCAACTGCAAACAAAAGGCAGCTTTAACTGTTTCACAAAATAAAAGGCCTCCTTGTTGATATTGAAATTACATTTATTTGCATAAGAGTCCTCTTGATTGACAAGACTGAAAAGGGGAAGGTAGGGTTACATTTTAAAAGACTCAAGGGCGTCTGGGTTCCATATTCTAAAACTACAATGCATTCGGACATGCATAGCATCGCTGTTTTAAGTTACTTATCCCACAAGAGGGTGCTCGTTCCAGATCATGGTTGACATAGTAGCTTGGACGGAACCTGGTCTCCTTCATTCACACAGTTTTGTACACAATAGATACATTTAAAAAAAGGAGTTTTTTTATTAATTAAAATAATGTTGGCATGAATGACAATCTAAATATACCATGCATAACACAAACTGTTGAATAACCCCTGTATACTGTAATTGAATGTTTAAAATATATATATATTTTCAATATATCGTCATTTATCAGCACCACTCAAATCACCCTTGAGAACACTATAGACATTTCTGCATTATTGTGATGTAAGGGTCTTGCCTTGGACTGGGTGCTGGTGCTGTGAGGTAACACTCAGAAACAAAAATCCAAATGAATAAAGAGAAACTCAACCATTTTACCTCATAGTTGCCCAGTAAAGAAGAGGCTAGGACTGACTCTCAGTAGATCAACTGAGAGATTTCCTCTTAATGAGTTCAGGCATTTACCGAAAAGCGCAGACCATAAACTCTTCAGTAAGAGCCTAAAGGGAACTGGTTCTTTAGATCCATGTTTTTTTTTCATATATATTTTATTTGGCAGTTATTAAAGGAGCCCACTCAGGGAGTAGGTATGTGACGTTCCTGTTAACTGGGAGGTGCTCTTAACTTACTAATGAAGTTCCACTTTACTTTGTAAAAATGTGTAAATAAAAAAGCAGCTTTCTGGGGTGTAATAGAGCACATGAGGTTAAATGCATCTCAATTGTTCTCTTGAGACACTATCAGTTCTCCAATAAAAGCCAGTAAGGTTACAGAAACAGAAGCAAGCGCCTTGATCTGATGATAATATTGACGGCTCACCGCACCAGATCCATCATGGATGTTTTCATGCATCCTTTCTTTTTTTTTTCCTGTATGAAACATTTTTGTTTATGGAGTCATTCATTTCATAAAACATTCTGGAATCCCATTGAAAGCGTGTTTCACCGTCTTTTAAATTGAATGTCTAGCGTATTTCTTCCAAATTAAATAATAATAATAATAATAATAATAATGTTGTTTAATCCTGTTGGTATGCAGTACTGGATGACACAAGGAGCGGAAAAGGGAAATTCTAAAACTATACATAAAGCTACAAAAACTCTCATCACATGTTAATACACTATCAAGTGTCTGATTTGCTTGGAGGTTAGAGTTCTCTTGACTGCAGGGGTGTTTTAAACTTCTGAGAATGCGTTTAAGGTAACGTATTGAATTACTTATCCTACAGTAGTCTTCATGTTAAGGTAAATTACACAGTACAGTATTTTATGTGAACAAACTGTGATAATCAAGGAGTCACAAAACCAGTAAAAAAACAGGTTGGTCCGTGTGGCTCGAAGACCATTTAATCTATGCAACTGATAAAGGAAATCTGGTTTTAAAAACCTACTGTCTAAAAAGGGCAAAAGGGAAAGACTATTTAAAAAAGGAAGCCTTATAGCAATCTGTGCCATACAATTCTGTAATTGATTAGCAATTTGCAGCCTGTTGTTCATCTGGCAGGCTCAGCTTTGTCAGATTTGCTACCCATTCACAAGTGTTTTTTTTGTTCTGTACAGATAGCAGGCACAGAAATCAGCAGGCTGCTTAATGCCAAGCTTACTACCTGATCCAACTTTCTTTAAGGAACCTTGGAGTGGGGATTACACATAGCTTGGAATTTGTTTCCCAGTTTTAGACCTGGCTCCCCTTCATATAAATAAGATTTACGAAGCAAGAACAATAAGACTTTGTACTGGAATTAGGGTTAGTGGATCTAGCTAATCTAGCTAATTAGCCCCCCTATAGTTTGAGTTAATTGTAACGCATTTTGGTCGCATAATCCTGGTAATTTGCTTCATACAATAACAATAAATTCTGTAGCATTTTGCCCTTTCATTGCAGGATATTAAATTCTCTTTAATAAGGGCAGTTGGTGTTACTCCGACCCATTTCATTTCAGTGTGCTGCTTTGTCAAGATCCTTTTGACATGTTTGCTTCTCTTAAAGACCCGCACTGGTTTTGTCTGCCTTCATGTCTGTCTGAAGCTCTGTTTCTCTTTAACTACAGACAGTGACTGTAGGATACAGTTTGCAGCTGTATGTCTGTGTGTTTATTATGCAAACTGCAGCTTGGGCATTTACAGTACTCCCTGCTCTTCATTGGAAACCTCTGAGCCAATTTACTTCTATTAGGCATCTGTGACAACTTTGAACAATGCAGTGAGCCAGACGACAACAAAGGCTTATCTTCTCTGGGTCTGCCCGTTCTTACATTTTCATTTGAAAAGAAGCCAGCTTTTTAAACACCAGTTATTGACAGTGGATTAATTGCATACACATAGACTCCTCACGTACATAGAGTTAAAACTCAAAGAGGTCAACCCCTCTACCTTACTTCCCATTGTTGTAAAGCACTCTGGAATCCAGTCCCCTAACTCGCCTTTTACACATCCCTCACGTGTGCTTTTATCCCTTGTTGATCAAAAGGTTGCAAGTCATGGAAACTATTTAGTGTTCAGACTACTTCTTTCAGTTACATAAAATGACCTAATCCACCACTGCCTGTCAGTACATACTGTACATACACACACCTACCAAGTTCTTCACTTCGCTACCACTGAACCAAATGAAGATATATAATTAAGCATTGTAATGAATCTGTTTAATTAAAAAAGTTAAATGTACCCCCCACCCAGTAGTGATTATCTAAATAAAATGTAGTTTAACACATGAAATTAAGTTGTGATGCGTCACTGTTGAAAGCATCAGCCTCTTCTCTCCCTCAGCAGGTTGCAGTGTATTGTGTTTGAAGTTAAGGCTGTCAAAATTTATGCAGTATTAACATTGCGCTTTACCCCTGTCTGCAAGTGCAAAGGGAAATGTTTTCAAAGTCTTCATTTCTGAATGTCATTCACATCCACAGCTTTCTGTGTCTCTCTTTTCTTTTCCGCATAGTTTAGCTGTAACTCTTCCTGACCCGTTTGCTCTTTCGTGTACACAGGTGCCCTGCAGATTGAGAACAGCGAGGAGTCTGACCAGGGAAAATATGAATGCGTGGCAAGCAACAGCGCTGGGACTCGCTACTCAGCCCCCGCCAATCTCTACGTGCGAGGTAAGCTGTGGCCCTTGAGTCGGCAAGCACCTGAACCATTTATTTGATGGATTGATTGACTACCAACAGATGCATGGTTTTCGCCGTGTTGTTTTACAAAAGTTGACGTTTGCGTGAACGTTTTTTTTTTTTTTCCAGTTCCCTAAAATTACATAAACAGTGTCAAAAGATGTCAAAAGATATATCTACAAAAATGTTCATTCTGCAGATTTTGCAGATGTTTTATTAACTCTTTTTTAATATAATTCCCCCCCCCTGCTTGAATTAACAAATATTTTATTACCCCCCCCTTCCCACTCCATATGTTTTTTATTTGTACAAACCTATTTTGTCTCAATAACAACTCTATTTGATGTGTGAAATTCAATTTGCATTTTAGGAATCTGTAACTCCCTTTTTGGTTGGTTACCTGTTCTTCTTTTATTTATATGTCATTTATTATAACACAAATAATGTTGCATAAATAAGCCCCCACCCTCAAAGGGGTTGAGTATTTGAAAGACCAAATTAATTGCAACCTTGACTGGGTAGTGGAAGAGATTCAGATAACATGATTGTAATCTTCTTCCTTGTTAACAGCAGTAGAATGCAAGCTCTTGGGCACTGCTGCCACAAGCCTGTTATCCAGCTTATCTCAAAATGCCAGAGGCACAGTCTTGCAGCTCCTACTGGGTTTGTGTGCTGTGGGAATGCAACATTGGTTAATTATCAAACATACAGTAGTTGTTGCCCTTTATGCAGACAGCTAGAAAATGCAGTGATCTACTACACTTTAAAGTAAATTATGTAAACAGTGGCAGATCTAAATACTACCACAGTGATAATTTATGGACCTTAAAATGGCAGTTTTACATGTCGATACACAAAGTTGATCTCACTGCAAGATGGTGTTTAAGGTATTATTGCTTCCTTCTTTTAAACTGAGTGGGAAAAGGTTTATGTGTTTTTTTTATTTTTATTTTTTCTACGCAAGTTGCTATTTTAATCATCTTGAATAAGGAATCTGTTACTAACCTTAATTAACAAGTAATATCACTAACTTATAATGCAGTACCACCTTAAATCATTATTCTGTTGATCACACAGGCGGTGTATTATAAAATATTTTCAAATTAATGTTAATTTATGACCAATACTGTCAGCCAGTCGTCGGCCCATATGTCCTTTGAATAGGTTTAGTGATTATTTTATATGTTTAGTAAAAAAAGGATTGCTTTTGCCATACTCTGAAATTGTTACCTGGGCACCTAGCTGTTTTCTTAACATATATAAAGAATGTCTATGACCACGTGATCTATGGTCCACTAAGAAGCGTATTTTCTTTTTACCCAGTGCTAAAATGCAAGAGGTGTCTGTTTGTTAAAACGTGTTTAGTATGCGAAAACATCCTTGCATCTGTGTTGCACTTTAGACTGACAGTAACAAACGACACTGTAACTCTTCCTCAGTAATGAACAGGATTCTTTCCTCTGCTCGCTATATCCCGATACGTGCCAAACAAGACATTGAAATTTGAGACTGACTTTTAGCCACAGGTCATATTAAAAGTTACGTTTGACAAAATGCAGATTAAAATGTAAATTATATCCATCTGACTAACATGTCAATTTTATTGCATACAGTACCTTATCTGTACAGTTTTGTTGTTGCAATATATATATATATATTTTATTGATTTTTTTTTAGAAAAGGTTCACACAAAAGTTTTTGCTCAAAAGAGCCAATTTCAGGTTGAAAGGAATAGTACAGTGTTAACTGTGTGGTAAATGACACCACAAACACATTAATGGATTTGAATAGAAATAAGCATTAAACATACCAAAACATTGGGAAGTTGGCTCTTTTTTTGCCATCTTTTTTTGTTGATTTTTTTGCCATCATAGTTTCAGGTCCCTTTAAATGCTAATTTAAATGCTCCCAAGTGTTCTATGCCATAGAAAATGAAGCCATGAGTTCAATGATAAAATCAGAAACACAACACCAATCAGAAGCACTCAGAATGATTGCTTGCATCATAAAAATATTGGGAAAAGGGTTTAAAACAAACAATAAAACATTCAAATGATACACTTTCAAGTGTACTTACTGACTGATAACATGCATTTAGTTAGATCTCTCAGGTAACATAATCCTGGTATATCTCACACTAAATATGTATTCAAGCTGCTAAGTAATATGTGTGTGTGTATATATGTATATGTATATGTATGTATGTATGTATGTATATATGTATGTATAATCAGCCAGCAGGGATGGGGGTAGCTCTCTCAACATTCAGGTGTGTTGTACACAATGTGGGTCAAGAGAGACCATTTTGGGGTTAAATTTCTCAACTTTTCTTGAGCAAATACGATATGTGTGTGTATATGTATATACAGTGCCATGAAAAAGTATTTGACCCCTGATTTTCTGCATTTTTGCATATTTTTAACACTGAATGTTATCAGATCTTCAACCAAAACCTAATATTAGATAAAAGGGACCCTGAGTGAACAAATAACACAAAAATTTGATACATATTTCATTTATTTATTAAAGAAAGTTATGCAACACCCAATGCCCCCGTGTGAAAAAGTAATCGCCCCCTTAGACTCAATAACTGGTTATGCCACCTTTAGCAATAACTGCAACCAAACGCTTCCTGTAGTTATTGATTAGTCTCTCACAGCACCGTGGAGGAATTTTGGCCCACTCCTCCATGCAGAACTGCTTCAACTCAGTGAAATTTCTGTGTTTTCGCGCATGAACTGCTCGTTTCAGGTCCTGCCACAACATCTCAATGGGGTTTAGGTCTGGACTTTGACTAGGCCATTCCAAAACTTTAAATTTCTTGTTCTTCAACCATTCTGATGTAGACTTGCTTGTGTGTTTTGGATCATTGTCTTGCTGCATGACCCAGCTGCGCTTCAGCTTCAGCTCACGGACGGATGGCCTGACATTCTCCTGTAGAATTCTCTGATACATAGCAGAATTCATGATTCCTTCAATGATGGCAAGGCATCCAGGTCCTGATGCAGCATAGCATCCCCAAACCATGACACTACCACCACCATGCTTGAGCGTAGGTATGAGGTTCTTACTGTGGAATGCAGTGTTTTGTTTTTGCCAGACATAACGGGGCCCATGTCGGCCAAAAAGTTCCACTTTTGACTCATCTGTCCATAGAACGTTGTTCCAGAACTCTTGAGGATCATCCAGGTGCATTCATGTTCTTCTTAGTGAGCAATGGTTTCTGCCTTGCTACACTGCCATGAATCCCATTTTTGCCCACTTTCTGATGGTGGAGTCATGAACACTGACCTTAGCCGAGGCGAGAGAGGCCTGCAGATCCCTGGATGTTGTTCTAGGGTTCTTTGTGACTTCCTGGATGATTTTACAGGACGGCCACTCCAGGGAAGATTTACTACTGTCCCAAACTTTCTCCTTTTGGACAATATGGCTCTGACTGTGGTTCGGTGGAGGCCCAGAGCCTTAGAAATGGCTTTGTAACCATTTCCAGACTGATAGGCATCAAAAACCTTTTTTCCGGAGGTCTTCAGGAATTTCTTTTGTTTTTGGCATGATGTGCCTCTAGAACCTGTGTGCGGACAACTTCACTCTGATGGTAAGGGCCAAAGTTAGTCAGATTTATATTGGGCAGGGCTGGCCCAAATCAGGCCTGGTTGTTAACCAAAGTACTCAAACAGCTGACCCTAATTATCCCTTTAATTGGGTTGAGTTAACTAGGGGGTGCAATAATTTTTTCACACCTGAAGATTGCATGTTTGATTACCTTGCACACCAAACAAATGAAAGAAGCACCAAACTTTGGTGTCATTTTTTTCTCTCAGACTCCCTCTATATACTACAACAACCCACAAAAAATTTGACCAAATACAATGTGAAAAATTTGCAAAAATGCAGAAAATCAGACAGGGGGCAAATACTTTTTCACGGCACTGTATATACACACATACATACATGCATACACACACACACACACACACACACACATTATGTACAGCACACCTTAATGTTGTGAGAGCTATCCCCCGTCCCTGCTGGCTGCTTAACATAAAACGCAGAAAAAAAGATCAGTTTCCTCCAGCAAATGCTGACTGAATGCAAAAATATTTGCAAAAGGTGTTGTGTAATGAATGTAAAGGGCCTGCCAGTGCAGTTTCTGTGACATTCTGATTCACTAGAATACAACGTCTTTCCTTGACAGATGGCCGACTCAAAGGTCACCATGCCTATTACTGCTGCAAAGTTTTCAGAGCGAGAGAGAGAGAGAGAGAGAGAGAGAGAGAGAGAGAGAGAGAGAGAGAGAGAGAGAGAGGCAGCATTTTCTATGTCGGTGTTAAAAAAATAAAAAAACACAAATCTCACCAAATTAAAGGATTGAGGCATACACTGCTGATACTAAAGTGGGGCATTGTATAATTAATTAACCAGTCACCAAGGGGCTGTGCAACCTGTCCTGAGCTCTGCTGGTTGAGTCATGTGGTTGCAGTTACAGTTCTTACAGTGTATTGTAACTGTAAATCAGAAATTAATGGCAGCCCATTTGCAGTTTTCAATCTCTGTGTGTCACCTCTTGTGCCAGAGTTCAACCTATCTAAAATTGGATAAAAGCAAGACCCCAACACATGAGCGAGATAATGCTGTCCTAGTCATAAATTCATGTGGAAATCAAGACGATAGCGCTGCCTTAGAGACACAAATTAATTTCTGCTTCCCGCGGCCTTTTTAACCAGTGTGGTGGTAATCTGTGTTATAATCAGGTTACTTGAAAGCTAAAGGTAGAGATAATTTAATTATTGGGAACATCCTAAAAGATGAATAACCAATTATCTACATGTCTGCAAAAAACCTAGGTTTACATTGTGGCCGCACTGCATATTGAACAAAAGAGATAAGCAGATAAGGCTGTGTGATTCACATGCCATGAAAACAGAGGAACCCTTTTGTTTCAGTAACCTGAATAATATTACCATCCAGCTGAACCCAAGATGTATTGTACTTTAAAAAGGACAATATTTTTCTCTGCCACATAAATCCTGTTGTGTAACGTTTCCTGTCAAGATACTACACAGAGAAAGATTGTCGTGCTTCTTGTCTTGACGTTTCAGCTCTTTAACATTTGAATTTGCAGGTTTTGATTGTGACAGCTAATGAGAAACCAGCTTGTACTCCTACAAATTGTCAAGGGCTCTGTGAATACATTTTTAGGCATAATATTTTTTTCCCTCAAGTTTAGTGAATATTGATGTAAAGTCTGCATGTACTGGTATGAGCCCTCTCCTGAATGCGGTGACAGCGGTGGATCTCTGATTCTTATGCTTCTTCGATGCTGCATTCCTTCTTTATTGGGAGCTCTTCACCGCTGGTTTTCTGATGTGTTGTTTTTCTTTCTGCCTACTTTCTTCAAGTTGTTCATTGCGTTCTGTGTTCATGTTGTTTGACAGTTTTTGAAAGATGACTCCCCTACCCATGAGAAGTGCGGAATCATATATGTTATGTGTGTGTGTGAATATATGTATGTGTATATATATATATATATATATATATATATATATATATATATATATATATATATATATATATATATATACACACACACACATGAGCGCACATTTCTGTACTTATGCTGTTATGGAAAGGAGTCAACCATTGTCATATTTTATTCATGTTTTGTGTGTGGATTGGCAGGTTGTTGTGCCAGAATGTTGGTATATATGTGTATGTACTGTATTTGTGTGTGTGTGTGTGTGTGTGTGTTAGTGGATGGATGTGTGTGGCTATGTGTTTCACCTGCACTGGCATTTTTTTCTATTTGTGACAAGCAAGTGTGTGGATGAATATATTATAGTTGACAATGCAAAAATAAACAATGGCTACATTCCCTTCAATTTCTTTTTTTTTAGCGTTCCTCAAAATTGGGCCTTTCAATTGTAAATACAATATAATTCCCTCCAGACTGTGGCTGATAAATCACGTACATCTCAGTAACAAGCTGAGATCTCTGTTTAGAGTAGACCAACCAATATAAACCCTTAGCTACGGTCCGTAAGATCATAGCATTGAATCCAGCTGTTAAAAATATCTTGATACAAATTACTTCTCTAATAGTAATTATAGCAGTTATAACCTTTCTTTGTTAACCCGGATGTCCATGATTAGGTAAGTAAAATTGTAATGTTTCTGTAATATCATTTTAAAATGACACCCACTGGCACAGAAGTTTGTTGTAAACCTTTGTCAAAATACAAAAAGGCAGTGATCAAGGGATTTTTTTTCTTTTTGGAATAATAACGCTACAATCATAGTGATCATCCACTATTTTCGTTGTAAATGCAGCCACAGATATAAGCGTTTGTATAGTAAACACATAGTGTTTGTGTGCAAAGAAAGACTGGAAAAATAAAACATACATATTGTGTATGAGACCTTGAGGCACATAACCCTGCTTGTACTTGAAGCTGGTGTTTGTGTCAACACTAGTTATTTATGTGACACAGTTGGATGCCTCTGTCTCATTTGTTATTGTGTATCAAAAATGTAAGTAAGTGTGGATTTAAATGGGACATAGCTCTTGCCTAGGTGTGTCGGTGACAGTGTAGAATGATCATGTGAGTATACTATGTGTGTGACTGTGTTCATCTACTGTACTGTTTGTATTTAATAGCATTTGAGCTTCCTTCTTGCCCCCTATATATGAGGTGGGTTATGTGAACCTGCAGAATGTGTGAGTTGTTTTATCTGTGCAGTATGTTAGATGGATTTGCTCATGTTGGAATTCTGCAATCCCAGAATTCAATGTTGCAGAATCCACTTGTATTGCACCCAGTTTTGTGTTTGGAACAACCTTGACCTGTTGCAGGACAAATTATTCTGCCATTGAAATCTGAAATTATAACAGGATTATGCCAAGGTGTTTGTCCATATTTTGTATACATTGTCCAGTACGTACGTACATATATGTGTGTCCATGTGTCTTTGTGGTGTGTTTTGTATGTACGTACGGGGTACTGACGTCACTTGTCTTGCTCTTTTTCACTTTGTGTGGGTAAGCCTACGATTGGCCTGTTTTACTCTCTCTGTCTTTCTCCTTGTCTTTTTTTTTTTTTTTTTTAAATTTCCCTCCTCATCACCATCGCACTGTGCCATCAAAACCAAACCAAACTCTCATCTCTCAGATCAGCGAGAAGGTTGGTCCTTTTCACTTCTTACCCTTCTACGCCAGGCCCGGCGCGGTCTGCAGTAGGGAGAGGAGAGCCGGCCCCCAAGCAGGGCACAGTGGGGACTGAGCTGGCTCTCTGTCGGGGCAAAGCCTCCGCACCAACCTCCCGAAACGCAATTCCTTCTGCCATGCCTCCTCCCCTTCTGTGATGTCTTGGAATGCTCGCATGGTTTCATGTTGTCAAAGCTAACAAAAATATATACTTTTTATTTTATTTTATTTTTTGTCTTTTAAAGAAAAAAAAAATGCTTTTCACTAACCACACAGGTTCTGCATTAGCTGTTGTCACATGTTAATTTATTATTATTGTTGTTATTATTATTATTATTATTATTATTATTATTATTATTATTATTATTATTATTATTATTATTACAACTTACAACTGATGCAGAACCCTGATGGACTGCCCTGTTTTTTTCTGCCATTTGGTAGCAAAATTATCTTTTCATGTATGAGCCTCAGTCTAGCACCCTTGTTCTGTAGCAGAAGTAAGCACTGCTTGAGAAATATGGGTTATTTAGTAAGTAAATTAATTCAATTTTATAGAAGATGATCAATGGCAATAA
>NC_081200.1:36097799-36120299 GCF_902713425.1 Acipenser ruthenus | reverse complement strand
TTAAGAGAAGCAGGACTACGCTTACCAGAATGCATTGGGTTGCGAGTTGAAAAGCTTGAACTGTCCCAAAGTGTCCTGCTGAACACCTAGCCATATGATCACCTCTAAACATAACTGCATCTGGCAGAGATTTGAAACTAAAGATTTTATCTCAACTGACAGACTTTATGATGGACTTGATCTGGACAAAACCATTATTCTGAATGCAAGTCAGCAACTAATGTGATAGAGAAACCCTATCTTAAATCAGATAGAGGGTGACGCTGTAATACGTAGCTCCATCTTTTCCCTGTGCAGTACTTTCACCTCTCCTTTTAATGAGCACCAAAACACTCCATGCTCCGCTTTCCAGCACTATCACCCTGCACCTTAATAACACTAAACACACCGCTACAGTAACCGTGCACATTACTGAGCACGACATCACTGCATTCTCACATTACTGAGCACGACATCACTGCATTCTCACATTACTGAGCACGACATCACTGCATTCTCACATTACTGAGCACGACATCACTGCATTCTCACATTACTGAGCACGACATCACTGCATTCTCACATTACTGAGCACGCCATCACTGCATTCTCACATTACTGAGCACGACATCACTGCATTCTCAGCTATTCACTAAGTGAATGCAAAACAATACAAAAAAAACAAAAAAAAACCAGGGTGTTTGTTTGTTTGTGATAAAGTTATATAATGCCGGAATTACAGCCCAGTATGCAAATATTAAATCCCTTCTTTTTATAAGAGTGGGATGAAGCAGATTCCATCAGCAGGCTTCAGTATGGTTACTGAGCTTTGTGCTGTATAAATGCTGCTTTTTTTCAAACAGACTCTGAGTATAATCCTGACATGCACCATCTGCATCTTTGCTGTATTTTGTTTAAGCGCATTTGCTGCATATTTATCTCTTAAGGCTGTAGGGCAGTGTGTCGTCATAGGGAAGGGAAAAAATGATGAGTTGAACAAAGTAAACTGTGCTCTCTTGAAGAGTAATCCAGGCTGCACAGAACATTGTAAATTAAAAATCTCTCTTGGCTAATTTTCACTTTGAGTGTCAGTAAAATTAAAATGAAATAAAACATCTTGTGTTATTGAAGAGAACTCAATATTTCAGTAACAGCATTGAGGCCCACTCAGGACTGAAAAAGTATAGGGCCGTGTAAAAAAAAAAAGTGTTTACATTTTAATTGAAGTTATTTACTCTTTACGTATTACTGACACTGATGAGAATCACAGTGCTTTCTAAAGTACAGTAAACATGTTCTCCCTGCTCTAACCCCGTCTCCTTTATACAACCGTATGAATGTAATTCAGTTGTATAAGGGCCTGCTTCAGAAATGTAGGCCTTAACCCTTTGCTGCCCAGTGTCAAATATTTTTGACGCTGAAAAAATAGGCATTAAATAGGGATGAGAACATACTCAGGGCAGTTTCTAAAAAAGAGCACTACAGCTTTAAAAACAGCCCTCCCCCACCACCTCTCAACAACGCTTTGCCTTGATTTATTTGTACTGGTGACAGTGTCTATTGTCTGCGAGTGACCTTTTTTCTGTGGTCTGTTAAGCACAGATAGCCATACAGCACAGAGGTAGGACACAGGTAATTTGTTCAATCTGTGCCTCATTATGTTAACATGGAAGGGAGGTTGTTTTAATCACATGGCTACACCTGAAGGGACAAATGAGATAGAGAGTGAAAGTTGTCTAAAGCAGTGTTTGCTTTGTGTAAAAGTTTCAAGACTCCACTTTTAACCTCTGAGTTCAAGTTCAGTGCAAGTCACCAGGGACTGCATGTGAGCAGATGGAGTTCACCTTTCAGAACACTAACAAACATATTCAAAAACGAGCACTAGCCTGCATACTGCGTTCTCAGCTCTCCGGCACGATGGCCCTGAACTTAATTAATGAGCTGTAGTCTAAATTGTGAGCTCTCCAGCACTGTCATCTTGCACCTTAATAATGAGAACAGTCTGTAATTGGAAATGTGTCACTCTGAGAAGTAAATAGCTTCTTAAAATACATGTTTTACAAACCAGCTCTGAGTTAACAGAGCTCAAGTAGTAAGGAACAGCTTGACCCCTGCTGATGCTCACCATTCCTCAGGTAAGTGATGTACACAATCCTTTCACTGAATTACTAGTGTTAGCTCCTTGTTTGCTTGTAATGCATGCACAGTATATGCAGTGTGGTGTCGTGCTGAAATGAATAACTGTATTTAACTTATTTAATCTGATTAATCGTGAATTTCATTCACTGATGATTGTTGTTTTTTTTTTTCATCAATCAGCGCAAATATTTCAAGGGGTTTAAAATGTTATAAACTGTGCTGCATTTTTGGTCACTTATTTTATTATTTAGGCATCATTTGGGCTCTTTTTTCATGACGATTACTGAACTCACTTATGCTTAGAAATATTGTACTGTTTTTTTTGTTTTTTGTTTTTTTTTGCAGGTTCAAACTCCCAGAATTATTCCCTCTATATTGGGTTAATAAATATCCTTAAAAACGTGCCTTTGCGCTAGATTGTGTTAATACTTTGAACAACTATCTAAAGCTTAATTGACAAGATTGAAATCTGATTTGTGCAGCTCTAGAGTGATGGTATGTAACCTTGTAAGAATAGCCTTTTCTTGTTGCTGCTGTGAGTGTGTGCACATTGGAGGCACCTGTGCTAGCTCCCATTGCTGTAGCCCCTTGTATTTATAGTAAATGAGGGTATTGGAAATGGGATTACAGAGGACTGCAGGGTTGCTGGGAAGGTAGTCAGGTTGTAGCATTCAGGAAGATGGTGTTAAAAATGTGGATTTGCATGCATTCAATTATTTTGAACTTTGATTTCATTGCATTAGCAGCCAGGTAAGGTGGATTGTGTTTGTCACTTGAGCAGTTTTTACAACATCGTTTCCAGGACCATGATGGTGCCTGGCTCCGGTGACTCTCCGGGGTCACTGCGCTTGGTGAAGAAAGGGAGATGAGGGAATAACTGGGGTGTTAGCAGTGAATACAGGCTTGTAAAAGTGTCCATTAATACAATCAGGTTAAATAAAATGACAGCAGTTAGTCTGGTGCACCCTGGCATGCACTGTAATATAATACAGGTGCTTTTGTGAGATATTTACAAAAGCTCACAGAACCTTGCTGTTTAAAAGTGAAAGTGAATTGAAATTTTGGAGCTAGGTGCTGCACTGGGTGGGACAACTGATACCTGTCACTCCAGTACACGGATATGTTATTTAAATGAAAGAAACTTCAGTCCAGTAAGAAGATGTTTTTAACAGACTGGATTGAAGCGTCTTTCTTTAGTTTTTGTATTACTGTTTTTGAAGTTTTGGTATATACTGTATGTAAAATAGCAATTATTATGTTTCAGAGTATCTACTGTGCAAAGGTTGTGCAATAAAACAAAACAAAACAAAAAAACTTCAATAATAAAACAAACACCTAGTTGTTCCTTTGATGCTGTGGCATGAAGAGTGGATTCTCTGTTCTGTTGAGTGGCTTGTATTTTAGACGAGACCAAAAAAACAAATCCATTTCCAAACTCGTGTTTCATTTAGACAGAAGGACAGCACATAACGATGCACACTCAAAGGGCTACTGCGTATAAATATCTTCAAATAATAACTTTATTGAAGATTAATCAACATATCATCACTTTTAAACATATGTAAGCAACTTAGGAAAACCTTAATTGGCCTTTTATAATTTTCTGGTGTCTGCTTCTACTCAATAGGATGTGCGACCTCCCTCAATAGAATTGTGTTTACTGTTATCTATGAACACAGCCAGAATGGAAATCTATGGGCAGACCCAAATCCTATCAATAACAGATGTTTAACTAGTTGACTCAAAGTCAACTCAAGATAACCTAATATAAAGAAATCTGTTGCTGTTTCCACCCAAGTAATGTTTCTCAACCTTGCAACTGAACAAGAGTAATTATCTTCCCTTATTGTTTAACATTTACAGATAGGTGTTTTATATATATATATATATATATATATATATATATATATATATATATATATATATAGACACACACACACACACAGATATAAAATAGTTTACAATTTTTAAAAGAAGAACTCAGAGTCCTCAACAAGAAAATGCAGGGAAGGAGAGACAGAAATTCCTGGTTAGTAAGGAAGTGCTTTCAGGGGAAGTTCCTGTCCACACAGGAAGTGCTTACATACATGACCTGCTTATCTGATAATGCACAACTGCTTCATCAAATTCACATTCACATTTTTGAATCTGAGTGTCTAATGTTTCACTCAGAACTTATGCAATTTGTGTAAAATGCCTTACCTCTAACAAGCACTTCTTAATCATAACTTTAGAACCAAGCCATAAGAACACATGACAAAGTAATTCAGCAAAGCAAAGGTGGCAGACCTTATGATTGTTATTTTGACTATCTATTAGGAAACTGTAAGGACATGGTACTGTGGGTTATGCTTGACTTCGGAAGCGTTTATGAAGGCTACTTGGGTCAAATTCAAATGAAACATTACCTATTAAGTAGATTATGTCAGACATTATGAGACAGTTGTTAGCTGCCATTGCCTTAATACTCAACCTAAGTTTTATGTTCTGGGAGTAACAAGGGCACGTAAACCAGTGACAATAATATACAGAATCCATATCTATGGCTCAGATAGACCACTTACACTTCTAATGATAAATAACATGGATATTATAGACTATTCCTCTCGCACTCAGAGAGGGACACAGGTTTTGTTAGTTTGTTTTTCAAAACATTACATTGTTGTTGAAGAATCTGTGTTACTTGTACTTTCCTTTTTTTTCTCAGATAATATTACAATGTTGAAATGAAAAAATAATTCATTATATTTTTTTTCCACTATCTTCAATAAGGCAACACTGACTTTAACACACTGCCCAGGGACGATAAACAAAGCTATTTACAAAGCCAAGAAATCATTAGCACGAGAGTCTACACTTTAAACTGAACTGTTCAGTAAAAATAAAGGTATACAGTGTTGTGTGTATTACGTAGTTACACTGAATAGTTTCCAGTTTAGCTCTCTGCCACCCCCTGTGACTAATAACTGTAAGTACAGCAGTGCAACAGCTCATCTTGGATTCTTCCCATTGGTGTACAGGGAGTGGACAGTAGATCATTTTTTACTGGTATAGTTTCAGGGTCCCTTTTCTACAATCCAGAGACAAACTTACTGTGTACAGACACTGAACATAAATAAGGGATTGTGTCTTTAAATTGGAACTGTGGTTAAGTAAAGTGAATGCTTTTCCTTCATTTGGTTGTGAGCTCTCTGTGACATAACCACAACAGAAGCATTAACTCTTTAGTCTCTGCTCTGTGCAAGTGGATACTAAAAAGAATAAAACTCGGACTGCAACAAAACAAGCTCTGCACAGAAGGGGGTGCTACAGCTATAAGATTGCTCCACGTGGGAGGCAGGGATGATGTCACAGAGAGTCACAGGGCATCCCTGGCCTGGCCCCTCAGTCCTGGTGGTGGGCCTGGAGGTCAGTTGGGGAGAGTGTCCAGGCCCAGTGAGGCGGCATGCTGCTTGGCTCGCAGCCGCAGGTTCTCGATGCTGGTGGTCTTGCTGTTGAGGCTGGGAAGGCTGCTGGAAGCCTGCAAAATGGGATTGGTCCACACTTGCTGGGCGTGGGACAGGGACTGGTAGTAGGACTGGCAGTGCAGGGAGCCCAGTGGTGCCGTCATGTTGACGTTCATGCCCAGGTACGGCACGGGAGGAGGGGTCCCCATGTCGAAGGAGGAGTAGTGCACCAGGTTGTTGGTGGCGGCCATGTGCTGCCGGAACTGCTCCTGAAGACGGAAGAGGCTGAGCGGGGACGAGGAGTATGAGTTGCTCTGAGGCATCCCACTGCTACCACCACTGGAGGATGGGGTTACCGTGACGCTGATAGGAGACTCTGTGGAGGTGGAGGAGGGGGGAAATGTACATTCTTAATATGCAATACAAATAATCTAACACTTATCTGCCCTCCCTAACACAATATCACAATGAACCCAGAACCTGAACAGTTTGAAACCACGTTATTTGGAACACCTGTATTTAATTTGAAATCTGTCTGATACTACTTGGCCCTGGATTGTTTGAAACTCAGGTATGTGGTAGATGTAAAGCGGTAGTTCATACTAATAAGGTTTGAAATACATCATGAATTGACAATTGCTTCATTTGAAATCAATAGAAACCCTGCTAGGAGTGAAAGCCTCATGGTGAAAGACTTGTTAGCAGATGGATGTCACCTGGCCTGGCAGATAAACTCTGGTGGTGTCAACAGTAAATACAAACAGTGGCCTTTATAGTGAGAGATTCCTTTCTTTATAAAGTAACTGCGAAATTGCTAAGCACTCCATGCTCAGGTGACATGAAAAAGGCTGGCATGTGTAGAAGTTGTTATTAGCCACTTTCAAGAGTTTCAAGAGCTGTTTACTGACCTGCTTTGGGACTAAGCCGCTTGCAGGGCGGGGTCTTGTTTCCGGGGGCGGGGCTCTTGTCACATTTTGGCTCCTCCCTCTGTGGTTTGTACTCCTCTTTGTCGTTGTGGTCCTCAGCAGCTGATTCGCTGCTGGACTGCTCGGCCGAAGTGACGTTAACCTCCACACTGAGTTCTGCTGCCAGGGTGTGGGGAGGGCGGTCAGTCTCCGAAGAGGAGGAGGAGGAGGAGGAGGAGGAGGAGGAGGGATGTGTTTGGGACTCTGAGACAGTGGCAGCAGCAGCAAGCTCCTCTTTCCCCTCCGGACTCCCCTCCTCTGCCTCCTTCTGCTTCAGCAGCTGCTCCTTCTGAAGGCTGCGCTGCTTCTTGCGGAACTTGGCGCGGCGGTTCTTGAACCAAACCTGAAAGAAACGAAGACAGAGATTGTGAAATTGAACGATAATTGGATAGGGCCTTTCCGACTTTAAAAAAAAAAAAAGATAATTTGAGTGTCAGAGTTCACTAAAAGTTTATATGGTCCTGTTTGTTGGTTCTTTCTTTTCCTCTCCCAACAATCTCTGCAATATTACAGTGGTATATATATAAACAAACATCAAAGCAATTAAACTTGGCAGGTGGAGTGGACAATGGTCAACAAGGCTTTGCCCCTCTTTAGTTCATTTTTGGATTATTATTATCATTGTGTCTATTCCTTTTTTAAAAAAGCAATAATAAGAATGATTTCTCATAGCCTGTGTACCTGGACCCGAGCCTCTGGGAGGTTGGTGCACATGGCCAGGCGCTCCCTCATCACCACGTCAGGGTAATGGGTCTTCTGGAAGGTCTTCTCCAGCGCCTCAAGCTGCTGTGCGGTGAAGGCAGTGCGACTGCGGCGCTGCTTCCGGTGCTGGGAGCCATAGCGAGCCTCCAGGATGATGTCTTGAAATGTACAGCCGTTGGAAGAGAAGAGAAGTGGCCAGTTTAATTAAAGGAAAGGTCCCCAAAGCTCCTGCATCTCATGCCTCTCTCCACACCATTCTGTAGTGTGTCAAGTTTTGCTAAGACTTTAAAAATAGGCTGCTATGAAATATAGAAATACCACTCAAGTGGCTTATGAATTTGACGCAGATTTTCTAGTTCTACTGCTAGTGTAACATACAACAATGCCCACAGATTCATAAAGAATTCCAATAGAATGTCATAGGAATAACAACTATGCCAATGGAATTATTTTTTAAAGTGTTACCTAAATTAGTATACTGGACTTGCAACGTTTTCTCGACAATGGAAGAAGGCCCGAAAGCAAATTCACTCTTTTAAACAACTAAGATAAATAGAAATCTAAAGGTATTGTGTAATCCATTTTAATGCACTGGGTCCATACTAACATGGGGCTTAGTATTTTGTATATTAAGATCAGGCTTCATATAATAATTACATTATTTTTGTGCGGTCTGGAACAAAGGCATAAGGGCCCATGCGGACCGAAGAACCCCGGGGCCACCTCCCTTGTTAAACCATTCCTCTGGAGAGGTCGGTCATCCAGACCTCAAGAGATCTTTGTATATGCAGCTGTTCCTTACCAGCCAGTCTCTCTGCCAGGGTGAGGGCATGCACAGAAGGCCTGTAGTCAGGGGCGTGCTGAGCCTGTTGCGCCGCCTGCTGGTGGAGGTTGTACATTGCACTCAGGGAATTCATGGCATGGAGAGAATAGCCGTTTACTCCGTAGTGCTGCATGGTTATCTTGCCTGGGGAAGACAAGCGAAATACATCATTGTCAGCACACAGTGGTATTTAAAAGTGTCTTCAAATGATTTCTTCCTGTCATTGTGTGTTGTATACTGTACAATAAAAAAAATACATTTGGAGCACGAGCCTTTTAGGCATCAAGTAGACTCTTTCCTTGTGGTGGAGGTTAACCAGTTATATAAGGGAGGACAAGCAAGATAACACTACATGCATTTAGTCAAGGAGCCGTGTACAGCGCCGTACTTCAGGAGTCTCTATGCTTCGAAAGACTTGAGATACAAAAAGAAGGAATTCATCAATTATTCAAAAGCACTCACGTAAGCATTTTTGTTGAAATTAGAAGGCCATTTATCAAGGAGATGGCTGTTGTTTATTATTTTTTTTAACCAGATAAATTGTGCTTACTGTGGTTAAAATAATCTTTATATTTCATTAAGCAAGCAGGCAAGCCGATCCTCGCCACAAGCTCTATAGACGCCTCTAATTTGACAAAATCTGCAAAACAAGAATTCATTCCCACCCCCCAGCTATGGGGCAGTAAATACACACTTTCATTGGTTCTGTCCCCTTTAAAAGGTGATTTTTTGTTCCCTTTAGATAAAACGTGCATCTATATGATATTGTTTTTAAAGGTTTACCCTTTATTTGTACTAATTACGTGCACTATTAATGGAGAACTCTAATCCCTGCTGTACCCCAGCACCATTTGTTGTGAGAGTTAGGAACTGACACAGATCTGGGAATAATCGGCCCCAGCCATGGCACACTGAACCACAGACAACTTAAACATTACTGTCTGCTTTCACAGACCCTGATTAGTACTAGTCCTCGACTACCCAATGTTAATTTAAGTAAAGTAAATCAAGATTAGTGCTAATCTGGGTCTGTGAAACCAGCCATAAATGCTTAGCGCTCCATGACGTTCAAACTCGGAATCCATAGTAGGTCTATAAAATCGGTCTGTGTGAATTACCCCACAGTATGAAAGTAATGATCACCCTGAGCCAAGTTAAATACCGCCCAGTGGGTCCTGGGGTTGCTGAGTGCCAGACCCGGTGTAATTGTCCTTGTCCGAGCAAACCCCACAAGGCTGATTCTCTCTTTCTCTCTGGTATACTTTAGATAGCTACAACCCCTTTTAAGTTTCTTAGTTGGCTGAAATGTTATCCTGTCCCTGTTTCTCTCACTATGTTTTTTTTTTCCTGAACTCATTCATTCTCTCTCTCTCTCTCTCTCTCTCTCTCTCTCTCTCTCTCTCTCTCTCTCTCTCTCTTTCTCTCTCTCTGATTGTTTTCATTGAATCAGTTAATAACAGCGTTCTTTGCTCATTTGCTTTGTGTTTGTAGGAAACGCGCGTAAAAACAAAGCTGCCTTTGGGGAAAGGAGGAAGAAAGCTTAAATCTTCTCTCAGACAAAACCGTTATCCATTAACTTCCAATTATTACTTGGCCCAAGCCATTAATTATAAATCAGCCTTCTAATTGGGATAATTAGCTGTGTTCCACTTAATGTAGTGTGACTAATGTGTTTTGAGAGAATTTAATCACTCCATTTGCCCGTGATTGCGGTAACACAAATCCCCCTAAACCTTTACTTATTTGTATTTGTTTTACTGACGAATACCTACATTAATAAAAAGCTGTTTTAAATTATATTAAGATCTGTGTTAAAGGGCTTATCAGCCATGCTAGGATGCCCTGATGGACACACCAAAGCTGTTATTATGGGTTCACTCAAAAATATAATGATTGCGTTCAAGTAAGAAGACCACGCCATTCATGACGTTGCTCAATGGCCTACACACCTGTTAGTTAGACTAATATAGTACACGCCTTTAATTATTAGCTTCCTTAACTTTTGTGATATAATAGACTTGGAACCCCTTACCTCAGTACCCTATATATATATATATATATATATATATATATATATATATATATATATATATATATATATATATATATATATGTGTGTGTGTGTGTGTGTGTGTGTGTGTGTGTGTGTTTGTTCGTGTTTCTATGCCATGAACAGTTAACAATATGCTTCTTTTGAAATTATGTGTGTTCATGTCAGAAAGAAAGTCTAATTTTATAAAACCTTAAAAAAAATGTGAAAGCAGACAAGTGAACAAGATTACGGTGGTTTTGAAAGATCCTCCAAAAACAGAACAAATAATAAAAAGGGACTGTTATAGAAGAAAATATAATAGGCTATAGAAAAATATCATATAGAAAAAGTTAACGCGAGAGATAATTCTGATCACTATTGCTTCCCAGAAGGAGCCTGTTGTGAAGTCGTAGACACATGCTCAATGTGAACTCACAAAGTAGTGTTTGTTTCGGGTGTTGTGTTGTATATGGCTACAGGTTTCTACAGTAACCTAATAGTGACCTTTCAGTATTTATATTTTGTGTTTTTGGCGTTCTTCTTTTTTTTAAATGCCCTCCATTGTTGGTGGACATGATTAGATATGTATTAACTATCTCGTGCATTGTCAAAATAGAATATCTTAGAGGGCCAACCAGCTGGAACCGTAAAGAGACCGCGAGTGAATGCTTGGCGTCTCGGGGACTCGAGCTGGCCACCAGAGCTCCGCAGGAATATTTCCTTTAAACCGTCTAGATCTTTAAGCAAAAAAAGAAAAAGAAAAAAGAAAGATCTTTACTATGCATTAATGTTCATTAAGAACAAATGTTTAATTTAAAAATAATGAAGTATTTCTATGGATATGGATACATGCTTTATAAGTTATTTACTGCTTCGGAAACAAATGACATAAAATGGTAACAAATGTTTCAACAGTTCTGTAGTGTTACAGGATGACTAATGTAGCAACATTCGCTACCACACATAAACTCGGCTTCTCTGCGCTCATTCTTTCCCATGTGATTTGTTAGAAACTTCAATGTTCCTCTGTAAAGCTAGCGGCACAGCTAGTGAAACGTTAGGATTATTGTCTATCAGCACAGTTCTGGTGTCGTCTTAATTTGTGGATTTAATTGAGTTAGCTGTGTCACTGCTGTGTTTTGGAAGAACGATGAGATTCAAGGTATATATATATATATATATATATATATATATATATATATATATATATATATATATATATATATATATATATATAGTTTTCGGAAGTAGTTCCATTCCATGGGTAGTTCCATTTAAGTTCCATTTAAGATTGTTTCTGTCTATGAATTAATTTCACTGTTACAAACCTCTAGATAGAATGAGGTGAATATTGCATGTAAACTTTTGAGAAACGTTAAAATAATTCTTAGATAATTCAATAGTTCATGACGATCATAAATAAGACTTGTTTGTTTACCCAAAATACTGTACATGCGTTCATATGAAGATCTTACAGCCAACTCAATCCGAACATGCAAGCCGCTGGCTATTTGTACGTGTGTCTTTTAACAACTCGTGATAGGGTTTTAATATAGGTCAGTCTCACCCCCAACTCATTTTGAGCTTTTGAGTTATTGTAACTTTTAATTTGAATGATTACGCTTTAATTAATTAATTTGGAGGGTCCCCAGAAGGGATATTCAAATATGCTAATTAGTATTAATTGAGATATTTAGAGGGCTGTCACATTTAGGTTAAATGATAATTAGAAAAAATGTCCCTAAAAGAAAAATAATATATAGCCTTGTTGCTTTAAAAAAATGAAACCAAGTTTGAAATATTAAAATCCGCCAACGGGCATGGATGGGCTTTTGGTTATTAATATTAATAATCGGGAAATGTCGATATTGAGAATTATTGGTGTTCATAAATATAAATTGTGACTACTGAGGTTGTTCAAATATGTATGTTCTGTCATTTCTTGCATTATTATAAGACCAAACACAAATAATCATGCAATACATGTGGCAGTGACACAAAAAAGGTACAAAAAATAATGAATAGGGCCTACTTATTAGCAGTAGAAGTGGTAACCTAAGAAGAAGAAGAAGAAGAAGAAGAAGAAGAAGAAGAAGAAGAAGAAGAAGAAGAATGAGCAGTTTTTGACAAAATTATCTAAATGCTACTGCTAACTCCCACGCTATGACTCCCAACAGGTTAACATGGTACATTGCCATTAAAAAGGGGTAATATTTTCCTACTAACTGCAAAGCATTATCCTAAGATATTTTAGATGCCGGTCACAATGTGGAAAAACATAATAATAATAATAATAATAATAATAATAATAATAATAATAATAATAATAATGATGTAAAGGCTCTGAAAACGTCATACGAATACTAAGGGTGTAATCAATAAACCGCAGTGAATGTTTTTCAATGCTTTGAAAAAAAAATAAAAAAGCTATGCGCTTCCTAACCTTTTTAAACTAAACATAACTGTCACCGTCAGTAGACTTATCTTTTTACAATTACCGTACTGTACTGGCCTGGGACTCGTACATAATGAAATGAACCCATTGTTACCCGATAGGTTGAGGCTGGTATATAATTGAATTTTAACCTGTAATGTTTTCAATTAGTTTTTTTATTTGCACTCATTAATTTGTACTGCTCTGTGTCACACGCCGGGCTGAGCTGTAAATTCTCTATTTTTTAATCTAAATCGAAATTTACAACACATGGCTTTTTATTAAACAGCTTGATTATTAACTGGAAAATAAGGTTCTGCTTGGCTTGTTTGTACTTCAGTTATTATTATTATTATTATTATTATTATTATTATTATTATTATTATTATTATTATTTTATTTGTTTTAATATGGTTTTGTATCGTTTCTAGTTACAAAATAAGTGTTATTATTATTATTATTATTATTATTATTATTATTATTATTATTATTATTATTATTATTATTAGTAGTAGTAGTAGTAGTAGTATAGTAGTTGGCCTAGCAGTAGGCTATAAACAGACAATTGAGAGATTAAATACACTGCCAAGTGTTAACTGTACGCACCAGTTTTCATATTTCATGTCATGCATGCAGACTTTTATCGGTTACACATATAAGTGCCAGTAGCCTAATAATTAATTGATATTAGGCTATGTTAATTAAACATTATAGGCATATCTATCCGCGTGGAATGTTCCACGAATTAATATCCAACAGGATAAATATATAGGCAATAACTATACTTGGCAAATAAAATGAAAATAGATGCGATCTTGATAATGCATAAGAGAATAGTTTACGGGACTGGACAGAAGGTGTTCTGCTAAACATTAGCTTTTCTCCCTAAGTATTTGTGGTGAATGGGCGCCGTTTTCTCCCCCCATGGCTCCTATCCCATAGCCTGGGGGGTTCCTAGCTAAGATGTATGAGATCCCTGCCTGTAAAATATGCACGTTGATCCCCATTTGGTTTTCCATCTAATGGAGGTAGAAATAGGTTTCGACTTCGGAGCCCTTCATTTATCACCAGGGCTGACACAGCGGCTACGCGGCTCCCTTCTTTTTTTAACATAATTCATACCCGGAAGATAGTCTGTTCTGGTCCCACAGGCAGTAATTGACTACCTAACAGTTTATGAAGCATGCTAGTTATTGAAGCATAATAGAAACGTTTCAACAACTTTTAACACTTTCCTTCGTTCAGCTAACTGTCAAATTATGCAAAATGATATTCGGGTTGTTATTCATTTTAGTTTAGCTATTGTACATTTAAAGATATAGTGACCGGCTGAGCCTAAACGTTATTACATGTTAGAATATCTCCGTTTATTTTCTTTTAAGGACTTCAGGATAGCATGTTGCAAATCACAGGCCCATGATATATATTTACAAACCCCTCTGAGTATCCATTCATCCTCTTTTACGTCGCTGAATGTCTCTGGCTGCCCCCGGCTCTAACGCACCACGCTGTTTGATTATTAAAACATCATTATGTAAATTGGCATGAATTTACAGTGTTGCTCTTTGATCCCGTTAAATTAGGAGAAGTGTTACTGTTAAAGGCCTCGTGCCCTGGGCAATGTGGGAGCATGACAGGCGACAATCTGTTCTTATTTAGCACCACTCATAATATTTATGTAGCCAAAAGCTGGCAAGACAAGTTCAATACACGCTATACAACAAAAAGGTAGTATATAAAAACGATGTTAATGACTTTTTTTCAAACTTAAGGCAGTGTATTTTTTACTGTTTGTAATTGTATCTTTTAAACTGTGCTTTATAGCAAATTAACATTTATAAGGCTTAGGCTATTACTAAAGTAGCTCAATTTTACCATGGAAGGTCAGTGTGACAACTTGCTTGACAGTGAGTAAATACTTTACAGTAAACACAGTAAATACATGAATAAAGTTATTTTTTATTGGCGGTGTTTGCTTTCTCAGATTTGGAAAAGGACCGAGCTACACTGAGGCAAATCACCCAAGCTTTTTAAATCATATTTACCCAACTTCTACATTTGGACACGGGCATAAACCCTATTTAATATCCTAATGGTTGTAATTTTATGTTATTGTTTTTTCAAATGTACTCTGTTATTTGTAGTAGTTCAAAATTAACACAAAAACACCCTCAAGCAAAACTCCCCGCACCAAATCACAAAATAAAACCAATCTGTAAATAACTATTTGTTTAACACAGTGTAAATATAAAGTGGATACTATAGGTTTGCCATCACAATTGTAGCCTGTATACAAATCCTGTTAAATCAAAAATATTAAAATTACATGACAATTTCAAACTCTGCACACTTCTTGAAAAAAAAAAAAATCCCGAAAGGTCTTACCCTTCAAGTATCTCTCCCAATACAGTCCTTAGAAATGAAACTGCGCTGTATGCTGCCGTCTTGTTGATCTTTTTATTAAATATAAAGGTATCGCTGTTTGAATAAGTCACTGGGGTCTTGCACCCAGCTCGGTTCCTTGCCCAGTATTTCTATCTGTGTTAGCCTCTGTTGCCTGCGAGTCCTCCCCTTATACTCTCGCTTTTCCTCAAATACACGCACGCGGCTCTTTCTGCGTGTCGCTCACTCCATTGGCTTGCTCGAGTCACCCAGGATCTGAGAAGCTGCCATCTACCGGGGCAAGTATTGAGGAAGGATTTTTAAAAGATCTTCGCGGCGCTCGAGGAACCACGCAAGATTGTCAGTGGCCATTTGCTCTGTCAATCAAACAAAGAAGACAGTTTTTTTTCTATAGTCGACCACCCCCTTTAAACCTGTACCTATAGTATGCATTCATTTAAGCAGACGGCCCCAGGGGTAACTAGCCAGTACATACCTATAGGAATTGTGAACTTGGAGCTAAATATGCTACATTGTTTTCGTTTTTTATAGTCTCAAAGAAAGAAAGAAAGAAAGAAAGAAAGAAAGAAAGAAAGAAAGAAAGAACATCTAAAATAATTATTTGTAAATACTATTAGTTGCAATAGCATCAACAGTAGCGGTAGTTGTAGTAATGATGTTATCTGTATTTTGTAAGTGAAATAGTCATATTATTTAAAGGGTTATAAGTGTAAGTGAAATATAAAGGGTTATAGATCAAGGAGAATGTTGCACAATGATCAACAGTCCAACACGTTCACTGGATATGAACGAGGTGATTATCCAAATCATATTTTCATACTAACCTGGTGTATCTGCTTGTTTGCACTGCAATGTAGTTTTTCTTTTTTAAACTATTTTAGTTTTTTGCAACTGGGAAGGTAGAGCATGGCTAATAGTAATGTTTTGTTCGGGCACTGGGAAAAGGAAGGAAAGAAAGAAAGAAAGAAAGAAAGAAAGAAAGAAAGAAAGAAGTTAGTTTCATCATTGAAAGGCTATAGATAGATAGATAGATAGGTAGATGGCCGTTTGTGTTGCTTGCAGGTACAGCAATGGGATAGTTGGCTCCAGTTCTTTGGTGTATTTTAAGAGTAACTCAAGCGTTCGTTTTATTTGCTTTTCAGCTTTGTCGTGCCATTGCAGCAGAAAGCGCGACGCAAAGCCTTTAGAGAGCTCGTTAATAGATGCCAGGGTGCTGCCTTTAGAATCTCTCCCGGCCCTGAAGGATTTAGGATGGGATTGGGGAGACAAGACGCCATTTCAGCCTCCAAAAACCCCTGTCTTAAAATGACTGCTGGTAAGAGGATTAAAACAATAATGCCCTTCTCTTCTTGAAGGTTTTTAGAAAAGATTTCTTCTCCCGGAGCAAAACCGTTTAGGCTGGAATTAAGGGCAGCGAAAAGTAGCCTTTTAATGTAAAGCTGGAATATTCTGTTGAAATTCTGCGAGAAAGGAGAGAGGCGCGGGGTGACACTGCGAAACTATATATATATATATATATATATATATATATATATATATATATATATATATATATAGTGAAGGAATTCGTGGGTTACAGGGCCCTATGCCCTGTGCAACATGTATTCGTTGAGTCAAGTACCTTTTTGTGTCACAACAGGTGCTTAAGCAAAAAGCTCCCACTCTCATAAGACTCTCGTGTGTTTATTCGGATTGAATGGAGATCTAAGGGTTGGTGACAGGTACACCTTCCAATCCCCGCTTATGTTAACGTACCGTGGGCTGAGCGTCCAGTGCACTGCATAGGAGAACGAAGCATCTCACAGCCCGGGTATTGCTTAGGATTTTTAACATTTGCATAAAGGTTAATGAGGTTCTGGTTTTCCGTTCTTTTTTCTTTTTCTTCTTTTTTTTTTTAAATAAAGCTGACAAACAAATAACTGTGAGCATTTACAAGAAAGGAACTGTATTAACCGTTCGGATTCTCTCATCTCTTATGTTTTGTTAAGTAGAAAACGTATCAAAGAGTTATTGTTCCATATCACATAAACAAGACTTTAAGACTTTATAATGATACGCTACTATAGGTTTCAGTAACAAAATATTTTTCAAAAGTTGATGAAGAAACAAACGTCAGGATATGAATTTATTATGAACTTCGACATTTATTTTTTCAAAAAAAATTATGAACAGTTTTTGAAAAAATTACAAAATTATCTAAATGCTACTGGTAACTCCCACGCTATGACTCCCAACAGGTTGACATGGTACATTGCGATTCAAAAGGGGTAATATTTTCCTACTAACTGCAAAGCATTATCCTAAGATATTTTAGTTGCTGGTCCAATGTGGTAAACATAATAATAATAATAATAATAATAATAATAATAATAATAATAATAATAATAATAATAATAATATTTATTTCTTAGCCGACGCCCTTATCCAGGGCGACTTACAATTGTTACAAGATATCACCTTATTTTTACATCCAATTACATTATTTATATAACGAACTCAAATGCAGTATTTTTTTAATTATAGACAAACATGGATATAGACTTTGTTGTAAATGTATCACAGAGAAGTATTTCTGTTGAATGATATTCTGACTGTTTTGTGTTTGTGTTCATTTAAAACATGGAGAAGTGGTGGTTGCAGATAAAGCCATTCAGAACAAAAAAAAAAAGAATAACAATAATAATTAGTTCATGTATTATTACCATACTTGTTCTTTGGAACTAAATTACATCTTAGCACAGAACATTTTGTCATTTAAACCAAAAAACGACTTTCAACTTAAAAACTGTAGCGCCTCGTGTTCTAATTCTAAGAAGTTTTTTTTTGTTCAAAACAAAAAGTATTCTTTATATGTAAACAGTTAAGTATTTCATAACCGTATTTTAAAGAGATTATTATGAATATATTAAATAACAATACATAAATTAATTTCTCTTTTTTTATTAAATGGCTGTATGTTTTTCACAAGTTATTTTAAAAAAAAGTACGAGTTCATTTTTCTGTAAGCTATAACATATTTGTAACATAACTTAGGCTAACGTGTTATTTAATAGTCGAAGCGAATTGTTGATTTATTAGAAAGCAATTGCCCTTCTACAGCCCATTTAATCCAAAACCTGCATTAATATTTTTTGTTTTAAATTAAAAACAAAATTATAGCAAACAGATTGTGTGTCCTATCTTGCCTGTTTTTTATCTTCTCATCAATCAGCTTAAACAAAAAATATTGTGCAAGTTTTAAGTTCTGCAAGCACGAGGCTGGACACTGCTTAATTAAAATGTAACAAATTGTTTAAATGCAATTAAGAGGGAACAGTTCCATTAACCTAGCAAATATGCTAATTATATTTAATCTACCTAATGTATGAATGATGTATTCATGATTATTATTATTATTATTATTATTATTATTATTATTATTATTATTATTATTATTATTATTATTATTATTATTATTCGGAAATAAAGTTCGGGCAAGTGATGCCCCCATCTCCCTCAGATTTCGCTGCGCACTTGGGTCTGCGAGAGAAAGGGGATTAACTTGTGAACCGATGGATAGAAGAACTTAAACGGTAGGTAAATCTGGGCAATGGCTCATTGTGGGAACCGTTTCTAAAGCAATTAAAGCGAGAAGGAATTCCTCTCAGCCCCTTTTCGTTGAAGCTGCTTTCTAGCGGATTTAGAGCGGACTAATGTCCAGTCCATCAGAAGGTTTAAACGCAAGTGTCGGCATAGGGTCCTATTAGAGTCTCTTTGGCGCTGCTTTCAGGACCCTCTCCCCCCTCCCTCCCCGACTTTAGTATCTATATACTTTTCTGCGTATTTGCTTTATCAATATTCAGTTTAGTTTTCTCTCTGTATTGTATTTTCTTTATTTTTGTATCTGTTCCTTTCTGATCGTGACGCTGCCAATATTGTCATTTCATTTTTCTTTTCTGCAATCCTTATTTTTTGAGGCTGTTTTTCTATACTCTATCTATCTATCTATCTATCTATCTATCTATCTATCTATCTATCTATCTATCTATCTCGACTTGTTTTGCCTGGCGGAGTGAGAGCGGTGTGGAGTGGTGGTGTGTGCGTGAGCGCTGCTGGCAGGTTTGTCGGTCTTTTTCTTTTTCTCTTGTTTGTTTTTATATTGTTTTGCATTTCTTGGTTAAAGTGTACTGGTGAACAGTTTTATGTGCTGAGCTGACGCTCTGTCAGCGACAGCGGGCAGGATGGCCGGCTCAGGAGGGAGGCCGCCGCCAAACTTTTTGTTTGAAAGATTAACCCGCCGGCATGGGGTTAAAGTTTCCGCCGAGGGGTTTATCCCTTTGGAGGAATGTGTGCTCGCTATTGGGGAGGTAGTCGGTTGTGAAAACGTAAAATCGGCTTCTCGCATGAGCGGATCGATCGTGGTTTTTTTAGGTACAGTGGAGCTAGTGTCTATGGTTGTAGAAAAGGGGATTGTTGTCAATAATACGTTTCTCCCCGTAATTCCTTTAGCTGTCCCCGCTAGGAAAATCACCCTTTCTAATGTTCCCCCGTTCCTGAAAAATGAAGTGATAGAGAGGGAGCTGGCTAGATATGGGCAGCTCATGTCTGGGCTGAAGAGAATCCCTTTAGGCTGTAAGTCACCACATTTGAAACATGTTATGTCATTCAGAAGGCAGTTGTTCATGATTCTTAAAAACATCGATGAAGATCTTAACATCACGCTTAAATTTAAGGTGGATGGCAGTGATTATGTCATTTATGCAACCTCGGACTCGATGAAGTGTTTCAGATGTGGGACTGAAGGTCACTTGGTGAAAAACTGTCCCGAGAAAGAGAGTAGGGAGCGGGATGGGAGTAAGGGAGACGAGACTGCTGATAAGCAGAAGCCAGGACCGGCCGGTGCTGGGCTTGCCGGCGGATCAGTACCTGCGGGCAGCTCGGAGGGCGAGCAGGCTAGTGACGGGGGGGCAGCTGAGCCCCAGGGGGCAGGCAGTGATGCTGTGTTGGGGGCGGAAGGACAAACCAAAGTACAAGATACAGCAAAAGACAGTGAGAGCACAGAAAGTCACGGAACGGAGGGAGAGAGTGAGCAAATGGACACAGAGACGGTTGCTAGTGTGTGTGGTGATGTTCAGATACAGGTAGAAGGGGTAAAGTTCGCCGAGGATAGTGAGGTTTTTAGATTGCCGGGAAAAAAAAGGGTGAGTAAAACAGAGGGCAGTGCTGTCACAAAAAAATGCAGCGTTTCTTCTGACGGCAGCAGTGTTGGTGTGGAGCCTGGGAGCTCTGCAGAGACGTGCGGCGCGCAGGCTGTCAGCACAGTGACAGACAATCCCGCTGTAGACAGTGAGGATGAAGGCAGTCTCACTGACTCCTCTCAAGCATCGCAATCGCTGGGTGCGTATAAACCCCGGGGAGGGTACAGTGTTCAAAGCATCAAAGATTTCCTGGAGCAGACGAAAGGGCGAAGGGGAATTGATGTTGAGGATTTTTTTCCCGATATTGATTTGTTTCTGAGCTCAGTACGAGGTTTAAAACAAAGCGTTTCTGCTCAAGAAACGTTTAGTACTCAGGAGCTAGTGCGCCTCAAATACATATCGAGCAAACTCCGTGGCAATGTTAAACACAGTCAGTCCTGATGGCCAGTACACTCCTAATACTCTTTCTCTTTACTGTCTGCTTGTTTTTCTTTTCTGAATATCAATGTGTTTCCTTTTCAAACTCTGCAATGGCTAGCTTTAATATCGGGTGCCTTAATATTAATGGCTGTAGAAATGCTTGTAAAAGAGCCACATTGTTTGAATTTATCTTGCAGAAAAATCTGCATGTTACGTTTTTGCAGGAGACTCACATAGATGGGGGAAATCAGGTTGATTGGGAAAAGGATTGGAAAGGGGAGGTTTTTTTCAGTAATGGAACTAATGTGAGTGCTGGGGTTAGCATTTTGTTTTCTGAGGGGTTTAAACCGAGCTCTGTAGTTGCCTGTGAAGTCGTACAAGGACGGTTACTCAGAGTCCAAGCGGTTGTTGAAGGCAGAGTCTTTGTTTTTGTTAATGTGTATGCACCTACTGATGGTAGGGAGAGAGTAAGCTTCCTCCAGAGGCTTGAAGGTATGTTGGTCGGATGTAAAACCGATGAGGTGTTAGTTTTAGGTGGGGATTTTAATTGCACAACTGATAGTAGATTAGATCGGAATCACATTGAGCCACATCCTCAGTCTGCCAGGGAGCTGGTTAGAATTGAAAACTATATGGAACTAGTTGATGTGTGGAGAAACATTAATGCAAAGGATAGACAATATACATGGGTCAAAACACATGGCACTGATGTTTCTATGGCTAGATTGGACCGGTTTTATACTGTTAAACATAATTTAAACATTTTTAAATCTTGTTTTATCAGCCCCACAAGCCTGTCAGATCACAGTTTAGTTTCTGCCAGTGTGTTGCTCCCCTCTCTGAGAATACAAAGTGCATACTGGCATTTTAATACTGCTTTGATTAATGACGAGCATTTTAGGAAAGTTTTTAGTTTTTTTTGGGAGAGATGGAGATGTAAAAAAAGAGACTTCTCCTCATTGCGGCAATGGTGGGATCTAGGGAAGGTGCAGACCCGATCTTTTTGTCAGCAGTATACTAGAAACGTCACAAAGAGCTTAAATAAAACCATGAGAGAGCTGGAGGAGGACATCCTACAGCTCCAGAGAGCTCTGGAGTCCAGCCCAAACGAAAGGCTGATTGAGGGCCTAAAATGTAAAAAAGGGGGTTAGCGGATCTGCTGGACGTAAAGGTGCAGGGGGCTCTGGTGAGATCGCGTTTCCAGAGCTTAGTGGAGATGGATGCACCCACTCACTATTTCTTTGGGCTGGAGAAAAAGAGTGCACAGAGAAAAGTGATTCTTTGCCTGAGGACAGCGGCTGGGCAGGAGCTCAGGGAGCACGCAGAGATCCGGAAGCTGGCTGTGGGTTTTTATAAGGACCTGTTTACAGCAGAGGCGGTGGAGGAAACTGGGGAATCACAGCGTTTCTTGCAGGACCTTCCTCAGCTGCCTGAGGAGGAAGCCAAGGGGCTGGAAAGTCCTCTGACACTGACTGAACTTTCTGATGCCCTGCAGGGGCTGAACAATGGGAAGACACCTGGACTTGATGGTCTCCCAGTGGAGTTTTATAAAAAGTTCTGGTCTCTGCTGGGAGAGGACTTGTTGGATGTTTTCAGGGAGAGTGTGCAGGATAAAGTTCTGCCTCAGAGTTGCAGAAGAGCGGTCATCACTCTTCTCCCTAAAAAGGGAGATTTGTGTAATATTAAAAACTGGAGACCTGTGTCGTTGCTCTGTGCCGATTATAAAATCCTTTCCAGAGCCCTCGCAAACCGTCTCAGGACTGTGATAGGGCGGGTGGTGCAAGGAGACCAAACATACTGCGTTCCAGACAGATCCATTTTCGATAATATCTTTTTAGTTCGAGATATACTGGCAGCCTCCAAGCTTTTTGGTTTCAATGCAGGTGTAGTGTCGTTGGATCAGGAAAAGGCTTTTGACCGGGTAGATCACCTCTACCTGTGGAGGGCATTTAAAGCTTTTGGGTTTGGGACCGGTTTCTT